>NC_077229.1:112118019-112408019 GCF_027887165.1 Monodelphis domestica
GGATTAATTGGCTGATTCTTCAGGTTAATTGGAGTGGTGGGAGTGTATAGTTTTAGTTATTTAGCCTCCTGTTCATATACACTAGAGACTACTTGACTCTGGAGGTATACCCAAAAGCATGGAGAATGCTCTTAAGAGTTGGAGGTGATACTAAATGTAACATAATGGTCATTTATCATCTAGAAAAGTGACTTGCCCAGGGTCACACAGCTAGGAATTGTTTGAGGCCAGATTTGAACCTAGGACCTCCCATCTCCCATGAAAAATGCTAAATAAAAAAAAAAAACCTACATATTCAATTATATTTACAACTATTCTCTTTGTGGTGGCAAAGAACTAAAAATTGAGTGGATACCCATCAACTGGGGCACTCAACCATCTTTTTATTTACATGATTACATATAGCTGTAGAGTTGATAATAGAGTTAATAGTCCTAAAGCACAGACTTGCCTTTGCCATTACTTTGCTTAGGAATATTCAGAGTTCACTGTTTCCTCTAAGATAACAATTTCCAAAATTTATGTAACAATGGCCTCCTTTAAAACAAAAACAAATGTGACAGAAAAAAACATTGTCCTTCCTGGTCCAGTCCTTCCCTTCACCCCCATCTCTCCCCCAAAACACATGTTTTTTGATAATAGCCTACACAGGTTTGTTTAGAGTGGTTTTTTTTGCTTGTATTTTATTAGAATAAAATTTATTAAAGTTGTGATGGAACACAAATTTTAAGCATGCAGTAGAATAATGTATAAGTTAATATAAATTATCTCTGTATTGCATTAATTGTCAAAGGATTCTATATTTAGAGGAGGAAGGGATTTTGAGGTCATTTCTTCAAACCTCATTAAATGATTGAGGACACTGAAAACCAGAATGCGAGAGAAGTTAAGTGATTTCCCTACCAGGTTTTCTGATCCAAGATCTATTCTCCCTTCCCCTACATGATACTGCCTTTAAGACAAAGGGGGAAAACATATTGGTAACAATGACTCTCCACATTTTGGAATCTTTTTACTGGGACAAGCTTTGTACCTAATGTCCCTGATAATAGGGAATAAGGAGATAGGTAAGATGGAGTTGTCTTTGTTGTTGTCCCATTCCCGCCCCAACCAAAATGAAAGAGCAATGCTGTGTCTCTTCGCAACTGGATCCTAGGAACCTCTTGTACTCTTGAGGGTATATGAGGTTTCCAAGCATGATGATGACAACAAAAATTTATATGGCATTTACTAAGTACCAGGCATTATGCTAAACTATCTTTTAATTATTATATAATTTAATGCTCACAATTACTCTGGGAGATAAATTTTATTATCCCCATTTTACATATGAAGAAACTGAGGCAAGCAGAAATTAGTATTGGTACTATTAGGTTTGGAGAGAGATTAGTAGACTTTGTTTTGAATTTTATTTTCAATGAAAAAAATGAAAAAAATTTTTCAAAGATAAAAGATATTTATATGAAGTTATATTTGAAGCCATTTAAGATTTGACCATTGTTCTATACTCCTTCTGAAGTCTTGCTGTCAGTTATTAAGCCAGTCAGTAAGCATTTATTAAGTGCCTACTATGTTTCAAGAACTGTGCTAATTGGAGTATACACACACTAAAAGAGGTTTAAGATAGTCCCTAATTTCAAGGAGCTCAAAATCTTATTAGAAATACGGCAAGCAAACAAATATGTACAAGTGAGATGTATATAGGACAAATTAGAAATAATCAAAAGATAGAAGACTCAGGAATTAAGATGGGTTGGAGAAGGTCTCCTGTAGAAGAGATGTTGGTTCTTTTTGTTCTTCTTCTTCTTCTTTTTTTTTTTTAATCTAAACCCTTACCTTCCGTCTGGGAATCAATACTGTGTGTTGGTTCTAAGGCAGAAGAGTGGTAAGGGCTAGGCAATGGGGGTTAAGTGACTTACCCAGGGTCACAAAGCTAGGAAGTATCTGAGGCCAGATTTGAACCTATGACCTCCCGTCTCTAGGCATGGATCTCAATCCACTGAGGTACCCAGCTGCCCCCAAGAGATGTTAGTTCTGACTGGAGTAAGCCACAGAGGTTAGGAGTCAAAGTGGAGGAAGGAAAATATTCCAGGCTTGGAAGATGGCCAAAGAAAATACTTGGAGCTGAGAGATGGAATGTCTTGTTCATTGAACAACCAGTGTCATTGGATTGAAAAATACCTGTTGAGGATTAAAGTATTAGAAGACTGGAAAGGTCGGGTGGGAGTGGGGTAGGTTATAAAGGGTTTTAGATGCCAAAGAGAACATTTTATATTTGGTCCTGAAGGTGATAGGAAGCCACTGGAGTTTATTGTGTGAAGATTGAATTTGGCTCTCTCCTGATTGTAACAATGTAGGTACTTAGCACTTCCTTGACT
Organism: Monodelphis domestica; assembly: GCF_027887165.1. Taxonomy (NCBI): domain Eukaryota; kingdom Metazoa; phylum Chordata; class Mammalia; order Didelphimorphia; family Didelphidae; genus Monodelphis; species Monodelphis domestica. The sequence continues at coordinate 112,120,398 of NC_077229.1, forward strand.
GTGAAGATTAAATTGTAATTCCCTGTCAATTTTTTAGATTTTAATTCCCAAAGTGTAAACACAGTATTTAAAGTTGAGTATGGAGATCTACCCATTTTGGATTTTAACCACAAAAGGTGTGAACACCCATTTCATGCACTGAGTGGAAGGTCTGTGACCCACGTGTGAAAGAGTGTACAGTCCTGGAGTGGAGTGTCAGCTATGATTGGTAGATGTAAAATTTAGGGGAAGTGACACAAGAGCAAAAGGTTTTTAAAATTGGAAACAGAGACATACAAAGACATACTCGGTCTTGGCTGTGGAACTCGACTCTGAAGTAGCTCGTGTGGGAGACCTCAGACTGTTTCCCTTTTAGACGGTCACCTTGGTGATTGTAAAGGCTGACTTCCTTTCTTGCCCTTTCTGGAGGTGTGAGCCTCCGGGAAAGGCCCATCATCTTGAGACTCCTTTCCCCTTTTCCCTGGCGTGCTCGCTCGCTCTCTCTCTCTCTCTCTCTCTCTCTCTCTCTCTCTCTCTCTCTCTCTCTCTCTCTCTCTCTCTCCCTCCCTCCCTCCCTCCCTCCCTCCCTCTCTCTCTCTCTCTCCCTCCCTCCCTCCCTCCCTCCCTCCCTCTTCCTCGTTGTTCTGGTCAGGTTCACATTTTAGGGGGGGAAATTTTAGTGGCAAATGGATTGCACTAGAGAGGCACTTGAGATAGGTAGACCTACTGGCAGGCTAAAGTACAGCCACTGGAGAGGTAGTAGTGTTTGAGGAGGGAAGGAGATATATAGGAAAGATATTGCAAAACTGGAATTGACAAGTTGTTTGGACTATAGGAGTTGGGACAGGGTGAGAGATAGTGTAGAGTCTAGGATTACTCCAATGTTGTACTCCTGAGGGACTGAGAATATGTTGTTTTTCTCTCCACAAAACTAGGGGAAGGTGTGTGAGGCAAAGCAGTGACTAGGGAGAAAGGTAATTAATTTGGTTTTGGACATTTTTAGTTTTAAGATGTCTATAGGACATCTAGTTTGAGGTGTATGATCAGAGGTTACTCGAAAAATTGGGTCAAAATTGATAGGATTTAATTATCATTGTTACTGATGATTCCAAAAGCTTAGTTGTTGATAAAATCACCAAGTATTGATGAAATCACCAAGTAGTAGTATAAGAGGGAGAAGGGAAGGATAGGTGAGGTCAGGACAGAGCCCTGAGGAACACCTATGATTAGAGGGTATGATCTGGATGAAGATTCACTAAAAGAGATGGAGATAGAAATTCCATCTACTTTGCCACTACAAACCGAGAGTCATGTAGCCTTTTCATTTAATTTGTAGGTGAAACTTTCTATATGTGTTGTCTCCTCTATTAAACTTTGAGTTTTTTGAGAACAGAGACTGTCTTACTTTTCAGTTTGTATTCTCAGTTCTTGCATGTAATAAGCATTTAATAAATGTTTCATTCATTCTTGTCCAGATCACATTTCTCTTTTCCAGAAGGATGTCATGAGAGTTTTTGTCAAATACTTTGATAAAATCTTGTTTAGAAACAACTACAAAAACGTAAAACTTTTTTCTTTTAAAATCTTTTTTTTTTTTACAAAGGATGACTTTTTGACTTGGAAGGGAGAAGTGGCAGGAAATATTTCAGAAATAAAATAGCTTTAAAACATATTTGAATTTTATCTGTAGCATTCTTCTGATATACTAGTCTTACAAACGTATTATAAGAGTAACTAAAAAAGTCATGTTGGCTCTTTGCAATCACGGTTTCTTTTTCTGATATTTACTAGCCATCTCCTTGATAATAAATTTTAGAATTTTGCAAAAGATTGAAGTTAAGCTTTTTCTTAGATGTCCTCTGTTCTACCTCTTGAAAATAAGGACATTTGCTATTCCCCATTCCTGAAACAATTCCTGCCATTCTCCATGATCTTTCAGGGATCATCACGGATGCCCAAATGTTTATATTCATCAGTTCTTTTAGTTGTCTTAGATCTAATTTTTCTGTGCCTGGTGACTTGAATTGATCAAGGGGGAGGTGATCTTAGAAATCTCTTATTTTCTGGCTATTTCTCTTGGATATTAACTCCCCATTATTCATGTGCAGAGGGGATCATCTTTAAAAGCTGATGGTCTCCCTCTAGATCTTTTGACAAAGTATACATACTAACAGAACTCCTGAATTATCCATCATTTATCCTTTGTACACTTTTTTGTCAATCATGTAACATATTACACTCGCTGCTTGGGATACATAAATGAAGGTGCTCCTGCTCCCAGGAAATTTAATTCTTTTAGGGGAAACTATATGGGCATATATATGTATGTCCATGTAATTATATTCAAAATAAATAGCTTAAGAAGGAAGGGACACTAACAGTTACGAGGACCAAGAAAATTTATGTAGAAGGTAACACTTTAGCTAAGTCTTAATGGAAATAAAAGATTCCATGAAGTGGACATGAGGAGAGAGTGCTTCCAAGTATGGAGGAAGGACCAATGCAAGGGCACTGGGATAATATAGTGATCTGTATGAAGAATAGCAAGAAGTTCCTTTTGATTAAGTCATAGATGAAGGTAAGAGAAGTAATATAAAATTATATTATAAATTCTATAATTATGAGCATATGTGTTTATGACTATATGTGTATATAGTATATATATATATATATATGTATGTACATATATAGTGTATATAGTGTGTATGTAGTTATATATGTGTATATAAGTAGAAAGTGGAATAGCATGCTGAATCCAGGTTGGGAAAGTCTTTATAAGTCATAACAAAATTATATTTAATCCAATATACAATAGGAAGTTTCTGGAACTTAAGTGGAAGAGGAAAAAAGTTAGATGTATACTTAATAATTACATAGACCATTGTCCTTAAAATGAATTGGATTGGGGGCAGCTGGGTAGCTCAGTGGATTCAGAGCCAGACCTAGAGATGGGAAGTCCTGAGTTCAAATGTGGCCTCAGATACTTCTCAGCTGTGTGACCCTGGGCAAGTCACTTGATCCCCATTGCCTAGCCCTTACCTCTCTTCTGCCTTGGAACCAATACACAGTATTGATTCCAAGATGGAAGGTTTGGGTTTTTTTTTTTTTTAATTAATTGGAACATGGAGATAACTTCAGTCAGGAAGATAGTTATGAGTATATCATAGTTGTCCAAGAGAGGTGATATGTATTTGAACTATAGTCATAACTATGTTATGTGAGTCATTAGAAGGGAACAGATGAGAAAGATTAGAACATTAGAAGATTAGATTTGGCAACTGATTGGATATTTAGAGTGAGGGATACTGAGTAGTTAATACTAAAACTGAAGTTTAAAACCCTTAAAAGATCCTAGAATAGTAGTGCTGCTTTCAAATGAAATAAGGAAGTTTGGGAGAGGGCTAAGATTTGGGGGAAAGATAATGAGTTTGAGATTTCTGTTGGCTGTTGTAAAATACATACACATTTTGTGTCAGGAAGAAACTTTATAGTCACTAGAAATACTGTATTACCTCCCTTATTTAATAAACCTCAGTGACTCCTTCTTGCCTCCAAGATCAAATATGAAATCCTCTTGCTCTTAAAACTTGTTACAATTTGACCCCTTATTACCTTTCTAGTCTTCTTTATTTTCCTTCATGTATTTAGATCTAGCTATCCTTATTTTCTTGCTGTTTTTCAATTGCAACACTGCATCTTCTGATTTGCTGTCTTTTAACTTACTCTTTGCTATGCCTAGATTGCTCCCCCTCACTTCTACTTACTGACTTCCCAAATTTTTCCAAGCATATATTCGCATCTCACTTTTTTCAGGAGACTTTTAGCCAGTTCCTCTACTTTTTCACTTTCTTGTTATTACTATCTTATTTGAGATTACTTTTCACTTATATTCTTTATATCTTATTTGTATGAATTTTTTTGTATATCTTCCTCATTAGGATATAAATTCTTTTAGGATTATTTTTTTGTTTGTTTCTTTGTGTCTATGATGCTGCTTAGCATAGTGCATGGCAAATAGTGCTTAATAAATTCCTGTTAACTAATAGAGACAACTCAACCTATTTTCCTCCTCCTCTAAGTCACCATATATTTTCAATGTCTATCTAATGTAGAGATAATAATGGAGCAATGTGATGTTTTATTTTTTTTTTTATGAGAATAGGTCAGGCTCTTTTGAGACATTTTGAATTACCTTTTGGATGCTCTGAATTGTTAGGAGGTTTTATGCAATCTGTCCTAAGTAGAGGAATATCAAGCAAAATGTCTCTTGTGGTTATATTTTTTAAAGAATTTCATGTCAAATGAGATAAAATGCACAGTGGTTTGCAAGCCTTAAAAGTGCCTTATTAAATGCTAGCTGTTGTTATTTTGACAAATTGATGTAAGACAGGTTTTGAAAAGAGAGACTAAGATAGCATCTTTTGAATTAAGTGCTTTAGTCAATTAAATAGCTGTAAAATATATAGTTTCCAATTTGTAGAAGACTGCTTGTTTCTTTCTCAAACCTTAATTAACAATGCACACATTGAATGTATAAATTATTTTTATGAAAATTTTAAAGAGGGGGAGCTGGTATATAGATTAGTAATTGATATTTTCTTAGTTGCCTTTTAAAAAATAACAGTAGTCAGATTTTTCACCAAAAAATTTTAACTTTACCCCCTTTCAAACATTTTTGAGAACCAGTCAACTCTCATCAAACTCTGTCAATTCAAGCATAGACCTTCTTTGTATTTAGTTGGTCTTGTGCACCTGCCATTTTCTGTCTCTGTTTGCTTTAGTATATTTTCTCCTTTTTTTACAGCACATATTTTCTTGTCTTGGATGCCATATTTCTTCACTTGTGTTTGCTGGTTGAGGTAGTTTTTTAGCTGTGTTAATTCATTTACATTGCTTGGATTTTTCTAGATAATCATTTTTAAAAGCACCACTAATCAGCCAAATTTTTTCGTGCTATTTTTAATAGGAACAATACCAATGAACAAAAGAATCTGAATGATACCTTTTAAATTTATTTAATGGAAGCTGTTCCTTATTGACCATTTTAGAACTTCAAGTTGGACCAAGTTACTTTAACTTTCTGCTCTTCAATCTCTTTAAGATGACATGATTGGTTGAAGCAGTTTCCAAATTCTCTTCTTTCTTTTAATCTTATAGTTTTGTGACTTGAAGCCTTAATTTTTTTAAGTTTCTCATTTGTTAGGATACATTACAGTACATTCTAGAAAACTGATAACACATGTCAAGGGGTTTTTGGTTGTTAATATTGTGAAGTAAAATAATTTGTTTTTAATTATCTTAACTAAAATAGGAAATGTAGAATTTTAGAGTGAAAATATAATCTTTGTTGTCATTTTGACTAACTCTTATAATATATAAAGATAAGATACAAAGAGATGCTGATGACTCACTTTCAAGGTCATGTAGCTCTTATTGTTTGGATTGTTTCCTAATTTTGATTAATGAGAATATGTTTAGAGAAAAAAAGTCCTAAAAGGCTAGGAAACAGTTTTTTTAAAAGATACTTTATTTTCTAATTACATATAATAACAATTTTCTACATGCGCGGATCCAAAATAAGATCCAAATTGTCTCTTTCCCTCCCTTTCTTCCTTTTCTCAGAAATGGTAAGCTACTTGATTTGGGTTATACATGTATTATCATGTAAAACATACTTTTGAATTGTTCATTGTTGTAAGAGAATACTCACATAAAACCAACCCTCCTCCCCCAAATAAAAATAGACTAAAGTATTGTACTCTGTGTGGTAGCAAAAAATTGGAAATGAGGGGATGTCCATCAATTGGGGAATGACTAAACAAACTCTGGTCTATGATGATGATGGAATACTATTGTACTCAAAGAAATAATAAACTGGAGGATTTTCATGTGAACTGGAACGACCTCCAGGAATTTATGTAGAGCAAAAGAAGCAGAACCAGGAGAACATTGTACACAGCGACTTATACATTATGACACAACAGAATGTAATAGACTTTTTTACTAGCAGCAATGCAATGACCCAGGACAATCCAGAGGAACTTATGAGAGAACGCCATCCACATCCAGAGAAAGAACTGTGGGAGCAGAAACACAGAAGAAAAACATGATCAATCACATAGTTCAGTGGGGATATGATTAGGGTTTTGATGTTAAAAGATCACTCTACTGCAAATATGAATAAAATGGAAAATAGGTTATAAACAATGAGACATATATAACCCAGTAGAATTGCTTGTCAGCTCCAGGAGGGAATAGAGAAGGGGCTCTGCATTCAGATTACAATAGTTCTTTCTGTCAAAATAGATAACATTCTTTGTCTTAAGTCCTTCAGAATTGTCCTAGACCCTTATATTGCTAAGGGTGGCTAAGTCTTTCACAGTTGATCATTGTACAGTATTATTGTCACTTAGTACATTTTTTTTGGGCTTTTCTTATTTCATTCTGCATCAGTTCACATAGGTCTTTTCAGCTTTTTTCTGAAATAATCCTAGGAAACTTTTTTTTTTTTTTAAGATCATTTAAAGAAACTGGATTTTTGTTTTTGGTGTAGAGGAGCAAAGACTCCGAAGAGAAATAGTAGTTATCCACAAGTATCATAAAGGCTGTCATATAGAAAAGGGATCAGGCATGTTCTGCTTGACTTTAGAGGGCAGAACTAGATGTAATGAGAGAAGGTAGATTCATTGAAGCTAATTTGATTGGCAGCTGTCCAAAAGTGGCATGTACCACCTTTGAATTTTTTATCACTAGACATCTTCAAATGGATAATAATTTTTATTATATTTGCATCTTTCAGGTTTACATATGGCCCTTTAATTTTCATGGCACTTTATATGATAGGTACTATTATTGCCCCAATTTTGCAGATGAGGAAATTGAGCCTTGAGAAAATTAAATCATTGGTCCCGGGTCATATTTCTAGTGAGGAGGTATTAAAACTCAGGTCTTTGCCCTGTGCTATGTGTGAATTTCAGTGCTTTATTTTGCTTGACTGCCTTATTGAATACTCTGAGGCCACTTGTATTTGGGTTTCCTATTTAATTATGGATTGAACTGCTTCTACCTGGCTACTATAGCAGCAATCCAGGGGAAGAAACTTTGTGATGGAGAGGCCCTCTTTTCTGGCTCCCACCAACACCACCTGCTTAGTAACTACCATCAAGAGCCAAGCAAGTCAAGTGGAAGAAGCAAGTCTACCTGAGGGTCAAAAAAGTAGCATGTGCTAGGCAGACCCAACCAGCACTTCTACTTTGATGACCACCTCCCATCATACTCCACTAGAGCCATTCCAAGACTCTTTGTCCTAGAGCTCCATGAATAGTAATATCCACAAGATTACAAACTCTGCTTCTACCTCCCCAACCCCTACTTCATACCTTCAGCCACTGTTGAGGGGAAGTATCACTCATGGATATATGGCCTGGCAATTGTTGTTGCTGGTACCACACATAGCCCCTGCTTCCTAAGCCACCCCAACTACTGAAGATCTAGAGCAGAAATTTTGCATTACCAAAGTCCTTGTGGTGAAAAAATTTCAATATCTTTAATGAATTTAATTTTATTATTGGAAACAGTACTAAAGATGCATTAACATCAAAGGTCTTCCCATCTCACTAAGAACTAAAATACTTAACATGTATTTTCTCTCTATTAGAATAACTCTTACTCTTCTTTCTGTATCCCCAACACTTCTAACAGTGCTTCCCATTGTAAGCACTTAATAAGTCATTTTTCATTCATTTGTGATTTCAGATGTCTTTTCCAACCCTAGAATTATTTTAAATCTTCCTCTCTAAAACTCACAAATCTATTTTTTCCTAGTCTGTACTATGTTGCAAAGTAAAAAAATCAGTTTCTTGGAGGTCATATAGTCCAATCCCTCCTTTTATTCATAGGGAAATTAAAGCCCAAAATAAAGATATGATTAAGAATTCATGGTCTTTGCTTCTAGAACCAGTTTTCTTTTCACTGTATTGAACCCATTCTAGCTAAAATTTATAAAGGTTTAAAATAGCTCCTTTAGACCAAATGAATAGTTCTTATGGCTATATTCTACATTTCAATCTTAGGATACAGAATTGATATATTTAATATTGATAATTACATAATTATAGTAATATGGTACCTGTAATATAGTAGAGAGACACTGGTATAATATAACAGATCCCAAGTTAGGAGTTAAGAGAAATTTGGGTGTAAGTCCTGACTTTTCAATCAATGCTTTCTACTTATGAGACCTTCAGCAAGTCTCTTGATCTTTCTAAGCCACAATTTCCTTCTCTACAAAATGGGAGTAACAATACTTAAAATATATTACTAATAGGGTTTTGAAGAAAAGTTTATGAACTCCTATTTTGCATGAATTATTTTTATAGATTTAATTTTCATAATCTTTATTTCTAACTTGATTGTTCTTTTTTACTCTTCTAGATATGAGTTGAGAATTCGTTACTTGCCAAAAGGATTTCTGAACCAGTTTACAGAAGACAAGCCAACTTTGAATTTCTTTTATCAGCAGGTACATGAAGCCATTATTGTTTTCATTTGGTTGTTGAGGCTTTGGCCCCTTCTGTATGCATAATATGTACTGTTAGGCATGTTATAGGATATAGAGTTGGAAGGAGCTATAGATTGTATAGCTTAGCTTTTTCAGTTTACGGATGAAGAAACTGAGGTCTGGTAAGGTTACATGACTTCATCTAACATTTTTAAAGTCATAAGTAACAGGTGTGGTATTTAAATCCAGTCCCTTTCACTCCAAATGTGGTGCCCTTTTTAGTATATCTGTCTCCATATGAGAAATTAAGAAAGCTTATAATTAGAGGGATGCAAATTATGATCATTTTTCATCATGGAAGGAAAGAAACAAGTGTTTATTAAATACCTATTATATGCCAGGTACTGTGCTGAGTGCTTTGCAAACATTATTTTATTTGATTATCACAACTTCCTGTTAGATTTAAAATACTATATGGCTTAAACTGTTACATTTAAAATTAGTTGTCTGCCATAAACTGTGATAATTAAAATGGTTGATGTTGTAAACTGTAATGAGTTAAATAGTGGAAGATATAAATTGTGATAAATATAAGAGTGGGTGAGTAAATTTGACCACAGAAAATAGGTTTCACTACAGTGTCTTGGTTTTAAATCAAATATAAGGTGGTCGCCAGGGAATATATTCCCAAATTATGAATATGCCCAAGTCAACTGGGTTTTATAGAGAATTTAATTAATAATACAATGAGGAATTAAAGGAAAGAGAGAAAAAGGAAGTAAGTATGAAGGGCCTTAAGCCAACATGGCCTAGGCCTGAATCTTAAGAGAGAGAGATCAGTCAGTCAGTCTTTTATCACTCACCACAAGATTTGTCTTAAGCAAGGATGTCTGGGGAAGAGAGTCTCCCCAGAGGGAGTTCCAGCCAGAGTCAGCCTCCCAAGGGACTTCTTCTCAAGAGATTTTCAAAGGGCCTCCTCCAAAAGGATCTATCTCCAAGGATCTCCAAGCCTCCTTTGCTCAAGAGATACCTTTTCTTATATAGGGTTTTTTTTCCTATGTCACCTCCCCTAAGTTCTTCCATCTACCAATCACCGTAGATGTTTCCTAAAGGACAGCCCATCTGAATTCCTGATAAGTCAACTAATCCCCTCAGTAAGTCTGAACCAGAGAAAACACAGATGAGTCGACTAATCTCATTAAGAGAAAACTTGCCCACCCTTTTAGGTACCTAGCATCCCATTGTATCAATTCTAAAAAACAGGCATGGCTCAAAGAACTCCTTGCCTTATTATAAGCATGGGTCCAAGTACTTTCATTGTTTAGCAAGGAGTTTTCTCCCCTAAAGCAGTCTTAAGGGTGGAGTAGAGGTCCTCCCATAGCAAGGAGTTTTCTCCCCTAAAGCAGTCTTAAGTAGGGGTGGAGTAGAGGTCCTCCCATTTCTGATCCTGGCAAGTTCTGACATCAAAATGGGGAATGTTTCCAGTAGGGAATTTGTTCCAATGGAGGATTCCTCAATGTGGAAATTTTTAACATTCACAAGTCTGAGAAATTTCAAGATTTACATTCCCTGGAAGGAAGTGTTATTGCCCTTGTTTTACAATTGAGGAAACTGAAGACATTGGTGAAGAGACTTGTCCATCATCACATTTTATTTGATAGTATGTTAGAAAGGATATATTAGTTACTAATTAGGGAGTGATGGAATCGAACTCTCACTCTTGGAAAATCAGTCAGGTAACTCTTTGAGGGACAGATTGAGTGAAGGAGATCAGGTAGGTGTAGTCTATTGTAGTATTTCACCTAAGTGGTGATTAGGACCTGAACTGCCGTCATAGCTCTTGTGAGTTGAGGCAAGCTGGTAGCATTGTAGATCGAATACTGGGCCTGGAGTTAGGAAGACTTGAGATCAAGTCCAACCTCAGATACTTTACTGTACGACCCTGGGAAAGTCATTTAATATATTTTTGCTTTAATTTCTTCACCTATAAAATGGAATTATTTTAGACTTGTTGTGAGGAACAGGTGAAGTAATATTTATTAAAGGGACTTAGCACAGTTTCTGGTACATAGTTGGTGCTATATAAATGCTCATTCCCTTACCTGAGATTTAAAGAGAGAAATTACAATATTTGCTAACTAATTGGATTTTTCAAGTTAGTGAGAGAAGAGTTGAGTGTGGCATTGAGTTTGAAAACCTGGGTTATTGTTAAACTTAACAATAATAGAAAAATTCAGAAAAGGGGGGTTTTAAGGAAAGATAATGAATTCTGTTTTGACATATTCCCCTCAAAGTATGTATGGGACATCTAATTTGAAAGATACAATTGACAATTGAGAGAGACTAGGGCTACATATATTGAAATGGGAATCATCTGCATTGAAGTAATACTTAAATAGATGAGTAGATAGATGAGTAGAATAGTAATAAATACTATTAAATAGATGAGTAGAATAGTAGAGTAGATGAGATTACCAAGCCAGAGAATGTTGGGGGAAAAGCCCAGGGCAGAGCCTTTGGGTTTGTGAGTAGTGTATGAGTTGGCTTAAAGTGGACAATGATTAAGCAAATGAAACTCAAGAGAGATAAGAAAGGAAAAGGGAATACAATGAACAATGCCACAAAAACTTGGGGTAAAGAAGGTGTTCAGCAGTGTCAAATGCTTCAGAGTTCTGGAAGGAAAAGAGGTTGAGAAAAGACCTTTTGATGTGGCAATTAAGAGATCATTAATAACTTTAGAGCAAAATTTTCAGTTAATTGAGGTTATATATCATTTTGCAGAGACTTTAGAAAACAGTGAAAAGGGAGGAAGTAAAGACATCAAGTCTTAGGTAGCTTTCTTAACGAAATTTGAGAAAGGGAGCAAAGGTAGAAGGAGATATTTGGTGAGTATAATATAGGTTCAAGTGTTTTGTTTTTATAATGAGGGGGTTTGACTGTGCTTGTAGACAGCTAGGAAGAAGCCAATAGATAAGTAAACATTAAAGATTAGAGTGAAAGAATGAATAGTGGAGGGAACAATATTCTAGAAAAGATGGAATGGATAAGAAAGAGTGTATGTAGAAGGGGATGGACTTGTTAAATAAAAGGGCCACTTTGTCTTCATAGGCTGGAATAAAAGAAGAACTCTGCAGAGGAAGATGTCAGGGGGATGTAAAAGTGACTTTGATTTTGTTTCTGATTAAGTATGAAGTTTCCAGCTGAGAGCATAGCAAAGGAAAGGTGGAGAGTAGTAACACATTTATAACAATAATTCCATTAAGTAAAAAAACCTGTTGATAAACAACTTCAAGTATGTTTATGGTGCCAAATTAACAAAATGAGATGAAATATTAGTGGTTTGCAGGACATCCTTTTTTTGTGGGTGTGATTTGCAGGATCATCTGAGCTAAATTTTGCTAAAGATGCACTCGTGACCACATAGAGATAAACCTTGAACCTGTGGATTAATTTGAGTAATTCTTGGTTAGGAAACTCCTACCAGTCCGGATTGGCACCTTCTCTACAATTTCTAGTCTTGGAGCATTTCCTCTAGCAGTGGTATTAAACTTGAATAGAAACAAGGGCCACTAAACTCTACTTCCAGTGATCTGTGCAGGTCACATACTGACATACAAAATTACATATTAATATTATCTGTATTTTTTGTATTTGTTTAGTTACATATTTTCCAGTTACATTTTAATATAATTGAGCTATACTTGGGAGTGTTGTAACCACGGGACTGATGCCTTTGGCCTAGAGCACTATAAAATTAAGTGGCTTCTCCATGGTCACACAATCAATGGGTTATCAGAGGCACAACTTGAACACATCTTTCTAGCTTCAAAGCCTCTAGCTAGTATGCCATGCTACTTTTCTTAACAGCATATAATCATGCAAAATTTTGTAGTTGGAAAGGCTTATAATAATTATAATCACATATGTAACCTAGTTTCTTTATACCAAACATTATAAAGTTTTTAACAGATTAGCTCTCAGTAGTTGAAATGTTATGAACCAAGAGCAAGGTGTAGAGGGGGAAAACCAACTTCTTAAAGAATTTCTTAGCTTTTGGAAGTAAAGAACTTGGCTATTAAAAGTTTTATAGTTAGATGAAATTTGCCTTACAGTTGGAAAATACCTAAATAGTACTTTATTTCATCAGAACTAGGTGTATGAATTACTCTCTTCACTAGTGTGATGCTGGCAAAAGTTTAATCCTGTCACTTTTTGAAGAATTCTTATGATGAAAACTTACCTTTCAAAGCAGCCTTTTTCTGGATTCATCTCTTTTATCAATATTCTTCTTAAATTATTGGTATAATCAGTGATGTCACTAGAACAGAGAACCTGCCTCTACATTGAAAGAAGTTTATGTGACCTTTCGTCAGAGATGTAGAATGAACCAATTAATGCTTCAACTAAAAATTGAACTAGACAGCTTACAAAGTCCCTTTCATTCTCATGTTCTAAGAACTACCCAGTTATTGTAAGAGATTTAACTCACTTCTAAAGTTCCTATCATCACTCTTTTCATAATTTCTTTGTTCAGATTTAGCCTTGAATTTGCTTTGCTTATTTTCTTTGGAAACTTCTTTAGGAACAGTCATTTTTCAAATGCTTAACAAAAGTCATACTATAGTGTTCATTTTCTGAATTCCAATTCTTGCCTCAAACTGTAGAATTGTCGACTTTGTTTCATTATGTCATACTGTTACTAGCTTGCCCTATTTTCTCTGATAATTTCAGAGAATCTTGTTTTCTAACTATAGGATTAAATATTAAAGTACACTGTTTAGTAATTTTACAGGTATATTTACTAATCCTTTTGCATTTCATCATTATATTCTGGATTTTTTTTTCAGTTCTTTATGAGAGATCACTTAGTATAGTAAAGAAAGCATTGGGCTTGTTCAAAAATCTACTTCTGTTCTCATCTGTTGGTCTTTGTGACCTTGAGCAAGTCACCTTATCTATAAATTTGCCACATAGTTACTATAAAGTTATTTAGAAATATTCAAATACTGAAGAAATATTAATTCTTATATATTTGTTGCTTATAAATAAATTTTAATTAAAATGCTATATACATGTGAGCTATTATTATTATGACAGAGTAATGTGATATAGTGCTATAAAGCAATAAAAGTTATTTTATTCCTTTTTTAAAAGAGTTTAAAACAAACAAACAGCAATACCACTGTTTATTTCATAAGAAGAAATTTTCTTCACCTCAAATAAATGAATGTAAGACAATGTATAATCCCATACTATTTGTTAAATACTATGCAAACAACTTGAGTACATTGATTTTAAAAAATGAAAGTGGTTCCTGCCTTCAACAGGATGCTTTTCATTCTTATAGCAGAAGTGAATACTCATAGTAGAGTGGTGACTGAAGAAAAATATTTTACCTTGGAAAGTTGCAAGGAAAGATGGTGAGTGGAGCCATATGGAAATAGTTTGAGAAATACTTTTCAGGGGGACTTCTAGTTAGTTAGTTAGTTAGTTAGAACTATATACACTCCCTGATTTGATTAATTTCAGAACTGAAAGTGGGGAAGAAGGGACAGGTTGGTATGGAGAGGACTAGGGAATATAATGAAGTATGGCTAGAGGTATTGAGAAGTCATACCATATATATTCTAGTGACATTACTGTTATAAAAAAAACGTGGGAAGGAAGGCAAACTTTTGAAATTTCCTTTTGAGCCTGCTTATGAAACATAGGAGTTAGCTCAGTTTGTTCTCTATATTTACCTTGATTCTGAATGATCTTTGGCTATGGAAAAAAATTCTACCTTCAAAGGAGAAATACTTGTCACCATTGAGATGACAAGAAAAAACTTTTGGATTCCAAAACATATATACTTCAAAAAATTTTTTGAAGAGTGAGGGTGATATATAATGGAAAGAACCAGAACTTAAAAGGAACAAAGAGAGTTGTTCTCTAGAAGAGGGATTAGATTTGTTGTTACTGATCCCAAAGGGCAGAACTAGGAGTAGAAGTTGTAGAAAGAAGGGTAGATTATAACTACAAGTGAAAGAAAACTTCCTAACCCTTGGAATCTTTAAAAAATCTAATAGGTGGTTTGGGGAATTACTGGCTTCACCCTCCCTAGACTTCTTTAGTCCAGCACTGTTATTGTCAAGGAGATTCTTGCCTCAGTATAGGACAGGACTGGGTTTCTTGACCTCTGATTTTGAACCCCAGCTCTTGTCACTTGTTGTGAAACCAAAGCCTCCTTATTTCAACCCTATGGGCCTTCATTTCCTTGATGTCAGGGTAAAAGGATGGGACTAGATAATCACTAATGTCTCTTCTAGTTATAATGATGTATGACTGGCAACAACTTTGAAATAAATGCATATAGCTTTCCAACATGACTATAAAACAGACCTTCAATTTGGACAAGTTTTTTCCTGACCAGTCACTGATTTTTGTTTATCAACTTAAATCTAACAGGCAGTATAGAAATGAATTTAATGCCATTCTCTTTTTGGATGTGCTTTATGTAATGCTTTCCTCAGCAACTAGCCTAAATCTGATTCCATAATCCATAACCATATCCTTGTGCCTTTCCTAAGTTCCAATCAGGACAGCTATTCTCTAGGAGATGTAAGATGTAAGGTCTTACATCACTCAGCAGTGAGGAAGAAGACAGACTAAAAGAAATATTAAGTCTTATCAATATATACCTTGCCAGAGAAAATACACACATGTGCTCTAATTTGTTCACCTATTCTCAACTTGTTGAGCATAATTTGTTTTTAGTTTTAGCAACTATTACTAATTATGTTAGGTACATTTTTATGCAGATGGATTTTATTTTATTCTTATCAATAACTTCTTTAGGTTGTGGGGTCACTGAATTGAAAGGTATGAATATTTTTGGAGTTCTTAATGTATAATTGCCTTCTAAAAGGTCAAACCAGTTCGTACCTCCTTCAGTGGTATATTGTTGTGCCTCTTTCCACATCTACACAAGTATTAAATTTTACTATTTTTTATTATCACTACAAATTTGCTGTGTATAGAGAAATATTTTTTCAACTAACTGATGTGTTTATCTACCATCTACAATGACCTGTATAACATTTGAGGTCAATACAGAAGCAGTATACTGTTACATGATTACAATTTTTCAGTCCTCTAAGTTTTGTTCTTATTGCTAACATGCTTTTGAAATGTTTTTATTAGCTTCTTCATTTTAAAATTACATTTATTTCCAAAATATCTTTATTCATCTCCCTTATCCAGCAAACCATCCACTATTACATAATTTTTGTTACAGAACTATTGAAAGTTTTCAGAATCCAAAACCAGTAATTGTGTCTGCTAGTGTTTATAAGTTATATGACCCTCACCCTACTTCAGGGCTTTATCATTTCTTGCTGAGAATATTGAGTCAGTCTCCTAATTTGCCTATCTTCTTTGACTCTTTCCCTCTCTACCCTCTCTGCCAAATTGCTCTGCTAATGTACAGGTATGACCATTTCACTTCCCAACTACCTAAGCTTCAGTGAGGCCTTATATTTCTTTTGATTAAAAAGTAAAATAAATTCCTGATATCCAAAATCTATAAAGAATAGGTTCACACAAGATTCCCCCACTTTTACTATAAGGAAAGGACAATCTACTTTCTAAATTCTTCTTTTGGGTCAGCCATTATCAGTATACAGATTTCTGAGGAGGGGGAGGTTTATTGTTGTTCTTTCTGTTTATGTTGTTGCCAGAGTATATATATGTTTTACAGGTTATTCTAGCTTCTTTTTGTGTCAGTTCATGAGTTTTTCAGAAAAAAAATTTTTTTTTATTTAATTGAGATTGTAATGAGCTTTATCAAAGTCACAGGATAACCTTTCATAAATAAAAACTATAAAATTATACATGTATCTGGATAGTACTTCATAAACCATAAACATATGGTTTGAAAGAAATTATGATGATCAAATAATTTTATAGTAATAAAGTAAAAATTTAGTTATTTTAGAGATATTCAATATATGTGATAAAGCCAAACTTGGAATATAAGTGACTATACTGCTCAGATGAATATATAGATTTATTACAATACAAGAATACCAATAGGTTACTTCATAGTTATATAAAATTATACAGTTTACGTACAAGAACAAAAGGTCAGTGTTATCTGTGGAAATAATGGGAGAAAAATGGAAAAAGGGAAATTTCCTTACTATTCTCTAATTATATTATAAACTAGTACAAAAAATTTATTATAAGGACCTGCTCTACTTAATCTCTGGTTAGGAATATGCAATTTGCTATCTGACTGATAGCTAGTCTGCTTTTAGGCCCTCTCCCTGATTCATCTAAAATGAAATGGGGAAAAAAATCCAGATATCAGAATTGTGCGCATTAGTCATTTAATTACAGGAATACAGCAAATAATGTAATTTAAAAAAAACAATGAACAATGGTAGTCAAATTACTGTCTGATTGAACTGTAAAACGATCTTCCATATGGCTGTGTAGAAAGAAAAATAGGGGGATGGTAACTGCATAATTAGCATTTGGAAAAGCATGCCCAATTGATTCAATACCAGATATATCCAAAGTGGTTTGACTTTACTTAATCAAAAGCTTGAAAAGAAGCATATATAACAGACATCTGGAGATTTGAACATCTTGACAGAAGGGATAATTTTTATCCATTCTGTTCTACACAATACTTTATAGAGAACTGACTTACAAACTCTAAAGCCTTGATAATTAACACAGAATTGTTTGAGATTGCTATTGTAGGTCAAATACCAACTGCAACAAATGGAGGAAGTGTGACCTCATTGGCATTTGAAGAAACAGATGCATAATTTATTGGCTCCTTAAAATTTTGTTTCCTATAAGTGATTGTCTAAATCTATCTAATCATTAGTAGTAACGTTTCATCTACAAAATAAGAATGGAGAGAAGAGATGAAAACTTTTAGAATGTTAGTTCATTGAAGTTAGATAATATAAAATAAAAGTGTCAGACTCCTGCCAAAGTGTGGGCAGATCATATTAAAATATAATTGCAAAATGTTTAACAAAATAAATAAAAGTGTCATCCAACATAGAAAAATTAATTTGTGGTTTTCTAAAGCAATGTGTGGCCTATAAGGATTTTAGTCTGATATTACTAGTATAATGAATATCAACTCTTAGACTAGCATATGTATTCATACATTCATGCCTTTGTTCAAAAGGTATTTGTAATCATTGGGTGAAAATGGTTATAGATTTCTAAAACTAGACTAATATTAAGAAAGATCCTTTCTTATTAGATTACAATTAGCCTTTAGTCTTCATGAGGTCATCATTTGCCAATATCAGTACTGTGGTGTAATGGAAAAATCATTGGATTTGGAGTTGAAGGACCAGGGATGATATACTGCTTCTTCTGCTAACTGTTAAATTCAAATTTAGGGTTTAAGACTGATTACATTAATTATAGGTCGCCAAGGATTTCACTTATAAAAATCCTAAATGAAACACTCAAGTCAGAATGGAGTTTTATGGTAATTTAATTACAACAGGAAAAAGATATTATTAGAGGGAGAGCGAGAAAGGGAGAGAAGGAAAAAGGTTAACTCAACCACTCTGGCTCAGGCTGAGCGAAGCGGGAGTTTAAGGCCTTGGAGAGCCAAGGCAGAGAAGGGAGTCTGTCCTTATCACTCACGTGACCGATCTAAAGGAAAGCTGTCTGCGGGCCTCCTCCCAGCTCCAGCTCCAGGATCGAACTGGCATCTAGCCTCTCCTCAGGAAGTGACGAGAACTCCAGAGGCTGTTTTCTACCTCACTTCCTATGTCTCACATGTGCCAATGGTAGCTCAAGGTTGGCTTAGGACAGCCCAAGGGGGCAGTTAGATGTTTCTGATTTGTCATTAGCTAGCACATACCCGTGTAGTGTGGGTGTGCACATTCTTGAATGCTAGACCAAGCAAGATGGATGAAATTTTAAAATCACAATACTGACTAGGAGCAAGTCAGTTTACCTTTT
Source organism: Monodelphis domestica (assembly GCF_027887165.1). NCBI lineage: Eukaryota > Metazoa > Chordata > Mammalia > Didelphimorphia > Didelphidae > Monodelphis > Monodelphis domestica. Next base: position 112,138,861 of record NC_077229.1, read on the forward strand.
TCAGTCTCAGTGTCTTTGCTTATAATAGAGATGATGATAACATTAACAATAACAGCTAGCATGTATGTAGCACTTAAAAGGTTGCAGAATTCTTAGTAATATTTTCTCATTTGATCTTCACAACAACCTTGGAAGGTAGGTGCTTTTATCCTTATTTTTCAGTCAAGGAAACTGAGGCATACAAAGGATAAGGGAGTTGCTCAGAATCACCCAGCTAATAACTGTCTGAGGCCAGATTTGTTTGAGTTTCCTTAACTACCAGCTCTAGTGCACTGTTTAGTGAATATTATATATTCACTGCACTATTTAGACCATTTACTTCCCCAAGGTCTTGTGGGGAAATTTTAAAGAATGACAAAGGGTTGTAAACACTAAAGAACTCAGTCAGTCTTGAGCAATGCCTTTAGAGTTGGAGAGCTTGAATTCCTATTCTATCTCTGATGTTTTGGGAGGTTTGGGCTGGATTGCCTCAAAGGGCTTTTCAAGGTATTAGTCTGATCTTATAGACCTCCTCATTTTACAAAGAAACAAATGAATAGAATCAAGGTGGCTTAAATGTAAAGTTAAAAGACATGTATAGAGGCTGGAACTGTGTATGATTCTTTTGGTTGTAAAGAACTCCAGGGTGAATAAAATTCTCCCTATCTACTCATAAAGGTCAACACCTCAATGGACATTATTTCCTCTCATTGTCTGTAATAGAGTTGAACTTGCTAACCCTCTGTTCTTCACACACACAACACCTTATTCCTCCTTTTCCCCCCATACCAAGTAAACATGTAAATGGGAGAGGGTAGCTATTAGAAGAAAGTAGAGTTCAGGAGGTTTGCAGCAGAACAGGAAAGAGAAGATGAAGGCCTGATCTATTAAATGGGATAGATATAAGAGATAATGTGACTATTGAATTAGTAAATCCAGCAAGCTGACTGGATAATAAACATCAAGGGGACAAACATAATGGGGCTGGTTGTTAGGAGTTGAGATGAGAGTGGGGCAAAATCCTGGATGACACCAAACTTGAAGATAAGTGACTGGCAGGATGATGATGTCTTCCATAGGAGTAAGGAAGGTTGAAGTTCTAAATAGACTGCTAATAAAAAGCTGGTCTTGAATTTGAACTCAGGTCTCTTGACACCAATGTTCTGTGCTCTTCGTATAACATTAACTATAAAGTTGCTGGAATATCTGAACATGATAGTGAAACTTTTTACTAAGATAATTTTGTATGTTTATCCAAGAAATTTCTCAGGACTCAGTTTTGTAAAATTTGTGTTTATTGTTCTTGCCTTTCTTTGTTTCCAGGCATACTTTCATAGTAAGTAATATATACTAACATATTAATTTATGATATTCACACCCATTTCAGTCAACATGTTTTTTTAAATTAAATTAATAGAAATCTTTTCCTCCCTCCTCTAAAGGGGAAAAGGGGGAAGAAAATCAAGACCCTTGTAACAAATATTTATAGTCAAACCAAAGTAATTACCACATTTACCACACCCAAAATTACATTTCAATACCATTTCTTAAGGAAGTTGATAGGATGTTCATCATAGAGATCCTCTGGATTCATAGTTGATTATTACTTTCAAAGTTTTTTTTTAACCTTACAATATTATAATTGTCCTATTACATTATCCTATTACTGTCCAAAATTTCCTGTTATTGTTGAGAACCTCACCATCTTCTCAGTACCTCAGACTTGTACCCTAAAGTATTACTCTCAGTTCATCACTTTTGCTTTACTCCCCAGATCCAGTCTGTTCCCAAGGCCTGTCAGTTTACCTTTGAAGCATCTCTCAAATATGCCCTCTTATGTCCTCTGACATTGCTGCTACCATTGGGCAGATCTTCATTACCTCTGGCCTGGACTAATGATATAGCCTGCTAGTGGATCTATCTTCCTTAACTTTCCTCCTACTCTAATCTATTGCCTATTCAGCCAATAAAATGTTTTTCTTAAAGAACAGGTCCAACAGTGTCACCTCCAGCAGCAAATACAAAATCTTGTGTTTGATTTTCAGAAGTCTTCATTACCTAGCCCTCCCTTACCTCTCCATTCTTCTTACTCCATGCCATATATTCTTTACTCTAGAGACACTGATCTTCTGACTGTTCCATAAAAAAGACAATTCCTGTCTTAGTTCTGGACATTTTCTCTGACTGTACCCCAATCGATGAAATGTTCTCTTTTCTCATCTCCTATTGGCTTTTAGATTTCTTTAAGTCCCAATTAAAATCCTGTCTTCTACAAGAATATTTTTCTTACCCTCTTATAATTATTCTAATGCCTTTCACATGTTTACTTGTTTTCTTCCCATTAGAATATGAGTTTCTTAAGGACAAGCACTGCCCTTTGTCAATTTCTGTGGGCTCTGCATTTAGCAGCATGCCTGGCATATGGTAGGCATTTAATAAGTATGTATAAAGCTGCTCACTTCACTTTTCATTAGTTCCTACTGGTTTTCCCAAGTTTTTCTGAAACTAGCCCTTTCATCCTCCTTTTTTTATAACAAAAGTATTCCATTTCAATCACATACCATCTTTTGCTCAGCCATTTGCAGTCCCTTATTTTCCATTTCTTGTCCATGACCAAAAGAATCGCTGTGAATACTTTGTACATACGGGTCCTTTTACGTTTTCCTTGATTGCTTTGGAGTATAGGTCTAATAGTGGTAGTGCTGAGTTAAAGAGTATACACAGTCTAATGCCTTTACTTCAAATTACCATCCAGAATAACTATACCTGTTCATAGCTCCACCAGTAAGCCTTACCACCTCAAGATAAATGGAATTCATGTTGAGATTAATTTGAATTTGAACACATTTGAATTTGCACAAATCAATTATGGAGAATAAATGACAATAAAATAATTTCTGGGTTGTGTTTGTATGACCATTTTGCTTTTTAAATTAAATTAAAATTTTAAATTGACTTGCTAATTTTTTTTGTCATAACATTAAAGTCATCTTAATTAGTTCTATTTCAGAAAACAGTGTGGTGTTACGGGTTTGAGGTCTAGCTTTACCTCTTAATACTTGTGTAATCCTAGACAATCCATCTTGACTCTCAATTCCTTACCTCTTTGGTGGGGATAACAGTTCTTTCTGTGCCTAACTCATGAAGTTATCATGGAGATGAAATGAAGTGGTTTATATCAGGGAGCAAACTTTAGAACTATAAAATGTTATATAAATAGGCTCTTTGTCATAGACATTAGCATTGTGAGGCAGTGAATTACCATCCCTTCTTTATGGAAGAAAGAGCATGCTATAGTAGAAGTAGCAGAAAACTTTGAATCAAAGGGCCTGCGTCCAATCCCAGCCCTGTCTTTTATTAATTGTGTGACTTTGGTCAAATCAGTTAGCCTTTCTAAGCCTCAGTTTCATAGTCTATATCATGAAGGAACTTGAGTGGATGTTTTCTGACGTCTACATAGCTGGTGTTCAATGATTATGGCTTTTAATGCATGGAAATCAGTTATTAAGCAAAACTATATAGTCAGTGAATCAATAAACATTTATTAAACACCTACTATGTGCCAGGTATGCTAAGTGCTAAGGATATAAAAAGAACCAAAAGACAGTTCCTGTCTTCAAGAAGTTTGCAATCTATGGGTGAAGACAACAGGCAAAGAAATATACAAAGCCACCTATATATACGATGAATAGGAAATAATCAAGAGAGAGAAGAAACTAATTAAGGTTTGGGATGGTTTCTTGTTGAAGGTGGGGTTTTAGTTGGAACTTAAAGAAAAATGCCCAGAATTGAGGGATAGAGTATCTTGTTCATGAAACAACCAGGGAGCCAATATCACTGGATTAAAGAGTACACAGCAATTGAGAAGTCAAGAGTGAGCAAATTGGAAAGGGGGGTGGGGTGCTAGATTATGAAGGGCTTTGAATGCCAAACTTCATTTTGTATTTGATCCTGGAAGCAATAGGAGACCACTGACATTTATTAGGTAGGGAGGTAATGTGGTTGAACTTGTATTTTTTTTTTTAATTCACTTTGGTAGCAAATGGAAGGTTGCTTGGAAAGGAGAAAAGACTTGAGGCATGGAGACTAGTGAGGAGGCAACTGCAATAGTCCAAATGTGGGCCTGTACTAGAGAGGTGGCAATGTCAGAGGAGTGAAGGGGAAATATGCAAGAGATGTTGCAGAGGGGAAATAGGCCTTGGCAACAGATTTAATTTAGGGGTGAACAATAATGTGGAGTCCAGGATGACACTAAAGTGTCTAGTCTGAGAGACCAGCAGGATGATGTTGCCCTTGACCATAATAGAAAAAAGGAGGAGGGGGAGGGAGTTTGTGGGGAAAGCTAATGAGTTCTGTTATGGAAGTATTAAGTTTAAGATATTTACTGAACATCTAGTTTGAGGTGTCTGAAAGGCAGTTAGAAATTCAAGATTTGAGGTCAGAGAATTTTGGGGCAGGATAGGTAGATTTGAGAATCATAAGCATAGAGATGGTAATTAAATCCATAGGAGGTGATGAGATGCCAAACGAAGTAGTAAAGAGGTAGAAATGGTTCCAGGACAGAACAATGGGATACCTATGGCTAGAAAGCATGATATGGAAGAGGCAAAAGAGATAAAGAGGGAATGGTTAGATTGGTAGGAGGCGAACCAAGAGAGAATGGTGTCCCTAAAACTTGGAGAGAAAAGGGAATCAAAAAGGAAAGAGTGATCAACAGTGTCAAAGGATGCAGAGAGGTAAAGCAGAAGGAGAATTGATTAAAGATCATTTGATTTAGAAACTTTATCGCTAGTATCTCTTGAGAGAGAAGTTTCTGTGGAATGAAAAGGTTTGAAGCTGACTTGTAAGGAGTTAAGAAGAAAGAGAGCAGAGAAAGTGGAGACATGCATTGTAGCTACCTGTTTTGAAGAGTTTAGCTACAGAGGACAAAGAGAGAGTTCATAGCAGATGGCCTCAATTTTTTCAGTAGAATATGAGGCAAGGTTCTCAGCTGAGATAGTTGGGGAAGAGGGAGCCATGGTAAGTCTGAGTTGGGATGAAAAGGTTTGGAAGAGCCACTGTGGAAAGTGAGATAATGATTTGATAAGAGAGCTATTAGTAGAATTGCCTAGCAACAGTGAGGACCCACTTGACATTACATAACATAATTATATGGTAGACCCAGTTAGAACAGTCATGATTTTCCTCACTTTTCCAATATTAGTGATCAATAAATTTCTGTAAGTTGACATCAATTGGAATAATTTTTGTAAATAAATAACTTTTTCCCAGAAAGTTTCTGAATTGATCACCCTTTTTCGTGGTGCTAGATAGTTATCTACTCTCAGTATCATTTTTAAAATCCTTTGTTTTAAAAAGAATTATTTCTTTATATGACACATGCTTGCTTCATATGTTCTAGGTGAAAAACGACTATATGTTAGAAATAGCTGATCAAGTGGACCAGGAAATTGCTTTGAAGTTGGGTTGCCTTGAAATACGGTGAGCTTGATAAACTGTACTTATTTGTATGGATATTTATCTTTTGAAGGAAGATGATTTCTTTCAAATATGTCTAGATTAATTTTGAGAGTTTTTCTTCTTTACTATTTGTCAAGGATTTTTTTTTGAGGGGGAAAGGATTCTTCTGGACCTGTGATTTATTTGGTGTAGGAAACTTCTGGGCAGAAATTCTTTTTACCATTGCAGTTCAGTAATCATTATACACTTTATAATCTTAGAAAATTACCTGGAGTATTAAATAGTTAAATGACTTGCCCATGGTCACACAGTTAGCTTATGTTACAAGAGGGCCTTCAACCCAGTTTTTCTTGACTCCTAGGGCATTCTTTACGCTTTGCTGTACTATGTGTCATCACAATATGTTCATAAAACACTAATTTGAAATAGAAGGAATAATTTGATGAACAGATTATTGAATGCATTTAATCAGTCAATAAACACTTACCATATATTGGGCATTGTGTTTTATACTGGAGATGCAAAAAACTGCAAAAAAAAATACCTTCCCTCAAGGAGATCACATTCTAAAGGGAAAGAAAAAGTGCAAAAATTGTAGGCACAAGATATTTCTGTCTGTGTCTATATATATTCATATATATGTACATATATATATATTAAACTAAATGTCATCTCAGAGGGAAGGTTTTATGGGGTAGTTAGGGTGAGTTGAGAGAAAAAGGGGGAAGATGAAGAAAAGCCTTCTGCAAAAGGTAGAATTCTGGGATCTTAAAGGAAGACAGGTGGCAAAGGTGAGGAACAATAGTGTCATTGGATCACAGAGTTCATAGAGAAGTATAAGAAGACTGAAAAGTTGTATGTTGGTGGGGAGGCAGGTTATGAAAGACTTTGGACACCAACAAAGGATTTTGTATTTGATCCTGGAGGTGATAGGCAGCCCCTGGCATTTATTGAATAGGTGGGGAGCAGAGGGACAATATAATCAGAACTCTTAATTGGAAGATCATCTTGAAAGTTGAATAGAGCAATTATGGCAAACCTATTGCATGGGTGCCAAAGATGGCATACAAAGTGATCTCTGTGGGCATATGTGGGTCACTCCCCCTCCACCCCCTGTCCCCAGTCCATTACTAGAAAATCAGAGGGACTCGTGGAGCTTCCCCTTCCCCTTCCCTTCTCCATTGTGCCTGATAACAGTTTTTCACATCACCCACTCCTCTGCCCAGCAGCCCAATGGGAGCACTTTCTCTTTTGTGTGGTGTAAGGGGGAAGGCGGATCACACTCAGCCCTTGGTGGGGGAGAGAAGCATGGCAAACAGTCAGGGAAGGAGGGGTCAGAACTCCATCTCTAAAAGGTTTGCCATCACTGAAATAGAGGATGGAAGGGAATGGGAAGAAACTTGTGGCAGGAATACCAAACAGCAGGCTATTATATATTTCACTCGTCTAGTCCTGAGGTATTGAGGGCCCACACCTCAAATGTGGCAGTGTCAAAGGAGAGGTGGGCATATACATATATATAAGAGACATTATGAAGGTAAATTTCATAGACCTTAGCAAGAGATTAGATATATGAGGTGAGAGTGAAGAGATCAAGATGATATTTAATTTGCAAGCCTGAGTGATAAGGGGGAAGGATAGTGGCATTCTTGACAGAGCAAAGGTAGTATCGGGATGGTGAAGTGACTTTGTAAAAACAGAGAAGTAAATGAATTTGAGAGACATGAAGGTAGACACTATAAACCTTGAGGGGAAAGATTGCATATATGATATGAGTATTAATGAGGAGTTAAGGATGATACAGAGATTGCCTTCTTCCTCTGATTCTCTTCTTTTTTCTATAAAGCTTAACTTTTTTCTCTTAACTTGAATGTCTAGGATGATAGTGATGTCATTCACAGGAAGAGGGAAAGTTGGGAGATGTCTGCTAGGACACAAGTGGAACTGAGGAGATGTGCATTAACACCCACACTTCCACAACACCTATTGGAACTACTAAAGTAAGAAAAGTTGTGGTGCAGACCTGGGATAGTTTGGGCTAACTTTGTTCAGATAGATGAGTTTGAGACTCAGCTGTTATCCCTTTATTCCAAAAGATTATAAAAGCAATCTTTAGGACTGGCAAACAGTCCATGAGACCCAGGAAACCATCTTGATGACTATTTTTAATCTTTTTGGCTACAGTTTTTATTTGTTATTATGTTTCTGAACTGATTTTTAACTTCCTTGAGAACTGCTTATATGTGGAAGTATTGAAATATGATTTGGAAGATTATTTTAATTTGGCTTCTGAACAATCCATTGGACCACAGGTAGACTAGCTTCCTTGTTTGGGTCTAAGATAATGAGTTCTCTTTTACATATGTTGAGTTTGAGATCCTTATGGGCATCCATTTTTGAGATGTCCATGAGGAAGTTAAGTGATGGAAGACTAGAGTTTAGGAGAGAAGTTAGGGATAGATATGCATATCTGGGAATCATCTTCTTAGATATGCTTATTGAACCCAAGGGTGCTGATTAGATCACTAACAGCACAACAATATGAATGGAAAGGATGGCCACACACACAAAAATGATGTTGGGAAATTATAAAAGAACAAATGTGGCTTGAGATATGAGAGGGCATTGTATCCACCCCTCTAAGATGGCTTGAGGTCCATACTTGTTGCATAATGCACAAATTTTGGGACTTTCATGTACTATCGATCTTGCTTTTTTTCTTTTAAAAAATACTATCCATTAGATAGGATGACTTTTGAGATAACAAGGGGAAAATACTGGGGAATATTTATATTTGTTAAAAGCTTATTTTGAAAAAATACTTTCATAAATCCACCAAATAGATATTGGATATGTACTTAAGTATAACTTTTGAAGACATAATTTCAGCTTAAGTGCCAATTTAAGTCAGTAAGCATTGAGCTCCTATTAGGTATTACTTACTGTATTAAGAGCCAACTAATAATAGCCAACATTTTTTATCAGACTTTAATATTTGCAAAGTACTTTACCAATATAATTTCACTTTTATCATGATAACAGCCTTGGGAGTATTGTGCTAATATTATCACCTCTATCTTAGAGATGGAGAAATTGAGGCAGAATTTAAGTGACTTACCCAGAGTCATAGAACTAATAAGTATCCAAAGATAGATTTGAATTTGTATTTCTGACTGTAGTTCAAAGGTTCTATACACTGCTCTACCTAACTGCTTCTTGGCATATAGTCCAACTTTTTACATAAGTATATCTTTTTGCAGCACTAACACATGGTTATATCTCATTTTCTTGAACACAGTAATATGTAGTATGGAACTCACAAGCTCCAAAAACATCCATTTGGGGGAAATGTTTACTGTTTAAGTTGTTATTGTTTTTAAATTTTGAGCCTACATTTTATTTCACCTAGTTTTCATCTGTATTTCATGAACTAATTGGAATAATGATCTCACTTTTATGGAGTATATGTAGATTTTTGCAGTAACCTTAGATACTAACTACTATCACTATCATGTGACTGCTCTCAATGCCCAAAGTAAAAGTTTCTCTCCTAGAAGAAAAAAGGATAAGAATTCATAGAATGCTTCCCACACATCTTAAGTTATTAAAGACAATAAAGTATACCTTAAAAATTCAGAAGTAGTGCTTCATTGTTTAACTTAACTGAAAGGATTTTAAGAGACAAATAGGAAAGCTGGATTGTCAGGATCATAGATTTAAAAAGAAATAGATATCATGAAGTCTTAAACTCAATCTAGATGAAGAAGCTATGCACACAAAAATGAAGTAATTTATTCAATATCACACAGGTAGTGAATGTTTGAAGGATAATTTTTAACCCAGTTTGTTTTTATTCCAATTACAACACTATCTCTTGAACCACATTGTAGCTATGTTTTTCAATTAGAGCAGCAGGTCAGAGACTGAAGAATATCACAGAAGGTGAAAGGAAGAAGGACCAATGGACATGCATAGCCATGAAATAAATTGGAGTCCTTCCCCAAGGAGGAAGGAACTGGATGTTCTTAAGAATTAATTAATGGCTTGGTTACTAAGAATTGATTAAGTGGTTCAATAGGTCTTATCAGAGGAATTTTTCTAGTAAGGATCTGAGTAAGAAAAGAGGAATAATGGTAGCTGGGTAATCAGTCAGTATGCATTTATTGGCCTTTCTGAGTAGACAGTAGACAGAATGAAGGTCAGTAACAAATAACAAGGGCAAAAAGATAAGATGGCCTCTATTTTTTTAAAATATATTTTATTTGATCATTTCCAAGCATTATTCGTTAAAGACATAGATCATTTTCTTTTCCTCCCCCCCACCCCCCATAGCCGACGCATAAGTCCACTGGGCATTAGATGTTTTCTTGATTTGAACCCATTACTTTGTTGATAGTATTTGCATTAGAGTGTTCATTTAGAGTCTATCCTCTGTCATGTCCCCTCAACCTCAGTATTCAGGCAGTTGCTTTTTCTCGGTGTTTCCACTCCCATAGTTTATCCTTTGCTTATGAATGGTGTTTTTTTCTCCTGGATCCCTGCAAGTTGTTCAGGGACATTACACCGCCACTAATGGAGAAGTCCATTACGTTCGATTATACCACAGTGTATTAGTCTCTGTGTACAATGTTCTCCTGGTTCTGCTCCTCTCGCTCTGCATCACTTCCTGGAGGTTGTTCCAGTCTCCATGGAACTCCTCCACTTTATTATTCCTTTTAGCACAATAGTATTCCATCACCAACATATACCACAGTTTGTTCAGCCATTCCCCAATTGATGGGCATCCCCTCGTTTTCCAGTTTTGGGCCACCACAAAGAGCGCAGCTATGAATATTTTTGTACAAGTCTTTGTGTCCATTATCTCTTTGGGGTACAGACCCAGCAGTGCTATGGCTGGGTCAAAGGGTAGATATTCTTTTGTCGCCCTTTGGGCATAGTTCCAAATTGGATGGCCTCTATTTTGGTAGAGCTTTAAATCCTAAACAGAGGAGTTTATGTATGATCCAGTGAGTAATAGGACATCACTGCTAGGTATTGGGGTAGACTTTTGTCAATATGATAACTACAAAGAGGTCTTCTGTCTTTCTAGGTCATGTATAGATTTCAAAGTTAATGACAACTGTACATTTCTGGTCATTCATATGAACACATACTTTTAGAAAGAACCTAGAAAATATCCCCATAGATGAATGAGTAGCTTTTAAGCACTGTATCATGTACTAGTTAAAATAAATAGAAAATTAAGACCTCTGCTTTCAGGGAGCTCCTTCAGCAAGCCAGATGGAAAAGCTCCATTGATTTGTAGGCTGCAGATTCCACACATTTTCTTTAGTGTCATTTCCATTAATAAGACCATATCACTTTCTAATGTTCAGACATTTAAATGGTGCCAAGGATATTGGCATTAAGGACTTTCTTTCTTGGGTCTTCAGTAGCTATGGTTGCTGAGAAAACAGGGTGTGATACCTTTGGGGTAGTTACCAGACCATATCTCAACAAAGGTTAACTGCCTACATGAATGTTTTAGTAGTGGGCTAGAATCAGGATAGGTGGTCTAGGCTGAGCCTCCTATTCTCACAGCCTGCCTGCTTATTGATATTAGTAGATGGTGTTGGTGGTGACAGGGATGTCATCTCTCCATAGGAGCTATTTCCTGAATGATGACTGTGTTGACTGATATGGAAGCAATGCTGGTGATATGTTGATCTCCTGATGATGGAGATCATTTGGTGAAGCGCAGTGGAGACAACAGGTTATGTTGTCATTAGAGAATATTCAAGACTACTTGGATAAGAAAGAGGATATAAATGAATTTCTGAAACATCATCAATCTAACATGAAGCATGAAACTTGACAACTGCTATAGTTCTCTTAGTCAAAAGCACAGAAACTAATATCTTGCTAGCTTTATGTGATTTTATTATTTAAGAGGGAAGGGAAACTGACCAGGAAAATTATTCTTCTGGGTATGATTCTCACTGAGTAGGAGAAACTGGTTGAGCTCAAATGATGGGGACCTTGTGAAGAAATGACAGCTGTCTTGGAGTTTGTTATAAAGAAAATATAAAAAAAGAGAAAGATTAAGAACCTTGCTATGTGGAACTCTCAGTTTTGGCAAAGCAGAAAGCGGAGAAAGGAAAAATAAGTAGGGTCTTATATACTAAAATTCTTCAGAAGAAGTAATTTTAGGAAGAATGATGAACTCTCAAGCATCAAACTCTGAAGATACAAAGGGAAATATTTCTGATGAGAAAAAAAATTGAATTTTCTAAAGATTCCTACATTAATGTATGGGAAATTCACCAATCACCTTAGTTTTTTAAGGTTACATGTACAAAGAAAAGTCTCAGAGAATGCATTCAAGAGTATGACACAGTCCTATAAAAAGTGACAGGAGTGCTAAAGTTCAAAAGGCTGGTGATTAATTCTTATATTCTTTTATTCTGTGAGGCTGACAAGGAAAGCTAAAATTGCAAATGTTTTTCTTTTTGTTTGTCTGCTTTAACTATATTTGTGGAAAAGAGGCTTAAAGAAAAAATAAAATTGCTGCTTGGGATAAATGAAGCAATAACTGATAACAAAGAGAAGGCAGAAATGCTCAGTTTTTCTTCTGCTTATTTTCCCTGCTAAGGGGAATGAAATGGAAAGTAAAAGACACATGGCCAGTGAATAGGAAGCTTGTTATCTGTGGTGAGGAAAGAGATAATAAGAGGGTTTTGGAGTTGCCATTGATAAGTTATAGTCACGTGGCATAGATGAACCGAATTCTCAGATACTGAATAAACTATGATTGCTTAGTTTTATGTTTTCATTATTTGAAAGAGTATGAAGTACAGAAGTACCACAGAAATGAAAGCAAGGAAATGGCATCTAAATTTAAAACAAAATACAGAATAGTCCAGAAAGTAGCCAACTAGAAGCCAATGAGTTTAACTTGATTTCTGGCAAAAGTCTAGAACATATTAGACCAAAGAAGGCATGATTATATTATAGCCAAAATGCCTCATGTTAAGGTCTTAATAAATTATTTTTTGAACAGTGCTTATGAACTGGTAGTTGCAATTTTCCTTTAAGCAATGCAGATGAGTCAGTAGTACTAGATTTGAAACTGGACTATCTTTTTCCCCTTTCTGTAAACCCAATGTTAACACTATTTGGCACATAGTGGTATGTTTAATAAATGTTTATTGATTGAATGACCAAACTAAAATAATAGTTTCTAATCATTCCAAGTAAACTTGAAAAGAGTTCTCTAGTGAATTTCTTCAGGAATCTGTGCTGTTCAATATATTTATCCATGCTTTAGATAAATGTATAAATAGCATGTTTACCAAATTATGACACAGATCTGGAAGGGTTGAAAAAAGATCTTGCTTTAACAAAATATTTAAAAAATTGAATAAGATGAAAATGAACAATATAAATGTAATCACTTATATTTGGGTTCAAAAAATAAACTCATTATAACATGAATAATATGATATCAATTTAATGAAAAAATTGGAGTTTGGGAGATATTAAGAACACAGTATCAGTTAATAGTGTATTAATAGCAGCCAAGAACTCTAATGTGGCCTCATGTTGAATTGAATATAATGGCCAGAAAAAAGACAGTTATAGTTCCATAGTTCTGTCTTCTGCTCAGACGGCATCTCTCTCTCTCTCTTTTTTTTTTTAGCCCTTCCATTTTAGAATCAATACTTTATATTGATTCCAAGGCAGAAGAGCAATAAGGGCTAGGCAATGGGGGTTAAGTGATTGCCCAGGGTCACATAGCTCGGAAGTGTCTGAGGCCAGATTTGAACCTAGGACCTCCTGTCTCCAGGTCTGGCTCTCAATTTACTGAGGCACCCAGCTTCCCCCTCAGACTGCTATATATAGCTTTGATGTCTTCTCCAAAAATTCTCTGTTCATATCTTTTGAACATTTTATCAATTGGGGAATGGCTTGTATTCGTATACACCTAAGACCTCTGAGCAACTGTAAATTTTTCACCCAACATAATGCTTTTCTTCAAATCTTGACAACTGTAAAGGATAAAAGTATGGCTGAGACTGAATGTATAATTAATTTACGTCGCCAAGGATTTTATTTATAAAAATCCTAATGAAAAACTCAAATAATAAAATAACCAAGTCAACTGCCAAATTTTATGGTGATTTAATTGATATGGTAGAGAAAATTAAGAAGAAAGGAGAAGAAAAGGGTGAAGGATTCTCCCCCCGCCTGGCTGGTCCCGGGCAGGAAGATTAGAAGATCTAGAAAGTAAGGGTTTGGAGTGTGAAGGAGGAAGGAATCAACCTGAATTCCAAAAAAGGGGCTCAGCTGAGATGCCTGAACCTGAATCAGGTCAAGGACAAAACTCACCTCCAAAACCCAGACAGTAACTGCCACCACTCCCAAGATGTCAGAATGCCTATCACGCTGCCAGCCAGAGTTGCCTCTCCAGGGAAAGAGCAAGAGGCAGGAAGTAACGTGCCTTATATGGACATTTGTACATCACTTTTTTGCATCTCATCTGTACCAGTGAGTACTTAGCTTGACTTAGGACAGGCCCGAGGTCTGTCCTTTTTTTGCACATGTCTGTTGAAGGCCATCTCCTCAGAAAATTAAATCTTGAGTTTGATGAGAGAGAGAGAGAGAGAGAGAGAGAGAGAGAGAGAGAGAGAGAGAGAGAGAGAGAGAGAGAGAGAGAGAGAGAGAGAGAGAAGAGAGAGAGAGAGAGAGAGAGAGAGAGAGAACACAAACCCAGTGACAAAAGCCAATTAGGGAGCAGTCCCCTTTGGCATAAGAGGGTACATTCAAAATAAATGTTCAATCAACCTTCAGTTCAAAGAACCACACCCCAAGAATTTAGGAGTTAGCAAGCTTTTATTTCTACAAAATCTTTAATGTAATCATTATTATCCTTTTACATCTCTCAATGCTTACTATGTCTTGTTTATTTATAAATTCTTCTCTAATACACAAATGTGATAGCTAGGACATGCCCTATTCTAATTTTTTGTTATATCAACTTTTATGTCTATGTTACATCATCATTTTGATCTTATAAATGGTGTAAGATATTGGTCTATAACTAGTTTCTGTCAGATTGCTTCCACTTTTCTCAACAGTTTTTACCAAATAGTGATTTCTTATCTGAAAAACTTAGATCTTTACTTTTGTCAAACACAAGTTTACTATAATCCTTTTCTTCTATTTCTTGTAGGTCTATTCTGTTCCACTGATCTACTTTCCTACTTCTTAACAATTACTACCAGATGGTTTTGATAATTACTCCTTTATAATACAGCTTAAAATCTAGTACTGCTAGACCTCCTTTCTTTACATTTTTAATTAATTCCTTTGATATTCTTTCACTTTTGTTCTTCCTAATGAATTTTGTTGTCTTTTTTCTAGTTCATCAAAATAATTTTGTGATTTTATTGGGATGGAATTGAATAAATAGATTAGTGTAGGACTGTTCTCTTAATTGTAAAACTGAATGCCCTTTTAATTACTTCTGCCATACTTTACACTGTTAATGACCTTTTCCCAGATACTCTTTCCTCTCTAGTTTTTGTTCAAACCAGGTTCTCTCTTGGTTCACTGCTCTTTTTCGGTCTACTCTGCTGGATCTTCATCTGTCTTTTGCCCCCTAACTATGAATCTCCCAATAGAGTTGTTCTAGATTCCCTCTATAGTATCTTGGTGATTTTACTGGTTTCTATGAGTTTAATTAATTATTCACAGTTGTATCCAGCCATATTCTTTTCTCCTGATTTATTTTTATATTTCTAATTGCTTCATGGACAGCTTGAACTAGATGTTCCATAGGCAACCTAAACTCTACATGTTCAAAACAGAATTTTCTATCTTCCCCCAGTGTAATAGTTAAAATTTAGGAATTTTGAGGCAGGTAGAAATTAGTTTCTCTCTGCAAGGAGTATCATATTTTAGAGGTTTATTAAAGGTTAAGGATTAAAGAAAATACAGAATAAGGAAAACACATGCGTAGGCCAGAGGCCTAGACAAGATAACCTCACATCATGAAAGAGACGAGACTGCTCCAAAAAGGAAGTCCAAAAGACTCCTCAGTAGGCGAACTCCTTTAAATAATCATTTGTGTTCTCGCCCAGGCGAGAATTCAGTGTGATTACAAAGCACTCTGGGGAAGTGGAGCAAAGGATTCTGGGGATTGGAGTCCTGGATTCGAGTCTATTTTTACACCAGAAACCCCACCACATGTCCTCTTTATTCCCAAACTTCCCTTATCATTGTCAAGGGCACCATCATCCTACTGTCACTCCTCGCAAGCCAGCAAATTTGATGTCACCCTCAAATTCTCATTCTTATTAACTTAATACATCAAATCCATTGCCAAGTTCTATCATTTCTCCTACCCTGTCTCTTACAATCCACTCCCAATTCCTAGTTTAGGGCTTTTCCCTGGACTACTGCAATAACCTCTTAATTATTCTTTTTGCCGCATTTTAATCTATCTTTTACCCAACTACCAACTCAATTTTTAGAAGTTCTGTTTGTGTCACATGTCCTTATTTAGTGAGCTCCATTGGCTTCATATTGCCTCCAGAATTAAACATAAAGTCCCCTTTTTGGCATTTAAAACTCTTTGTGGGGGCAGCTAGGTGGCTCAGTGGATTGAGAGCCAGACCCATGCTATGGGGTAGTCCAGCCTCCCACAGGGCATGGGGTCTTGGAAGTGGGATGGGGTCCATGGAATGATGGATGGAACACAGCTTTCTATTCAACCCACAGCATAGGTTTCACAGGATAAACTGCTCCCCTTTTGACTGAAGCTTAGTTTTATTTTATACCCTCATGATCACACATCTACTTGGCACACAATTTCATTCTCAAAATACATATTTCCATAGAACCTAACAACAGGCGCAAAGCCTAAGGAGATAGTCAACAAAACATTGTTGCTAAGTGCAGGTTCAGAGGCTAGAATCACCATGACCCAGATATAGGTTGGGGAATTCAGAGCACAGATTTGCCAGGAGTTTTTATGCCTAGAAAAGAGGATCCTATCTAAGTGGGTATATAAGAATCCTTAGGTTTAATTTTGTAAGTGGGATCTCCTGGTAATATCTGGGGGGACAGAGTGGGACATCTATATTAACCCTGCAAGCATGTTGCTCTCATCTATTTTTCCTGGGGCTAAGTTAGAATAATCATAGCAATTCTAATAATAAGGGGATGTTAATAAGGAAACTCACTTAAGGGGGTTTCAGTGGATGTTTCCATCCTTCCTGGGGGCTACTTTGCAGTCCCTAGTTTCCACATGTGACCTTGTCAAACAGCGTGGCCTTTGATGGCTCCTGGCAGGCCCAGAGATCCTGGGTTCAAATTTGGCCTCAAGACACTTCCTTAGCTGTGTGACCCTGCACAAATCACTTAACTCCCATTGCCTAGCCCTTATCACTCTTCTGCCTTAGAATAAAGGCAGAAGGGAAGGGTTAAAAAACAAAATCAAACCAAAAAAAAAACAACAACTTTGTAGCTTAACCCCTTCTTACCTTTTTTGTCTTCTTACATTTTGCTCCTTTCAATAATAAACTAATGTGCAGACATGGATTTATTAGTTGCTTACTATGTGCTAAGCTTTGGGGATACAATATAATGAAAAAAAAACAAACTCAGATTTCAAAAAGTTTATATTCTAATGGAGGAAGACAGCACTTAAAAGAGAATTGACCTATTTTGAAGCAAGAAAGTAGGGCAGTGACTAAAGTGCTGAGCTTGGAGTCAGGAAGACCTGAATTCAAATTCATTCCCAGACACTAAACATATTACCCTGGGAAAGTAGCTCAACCTCTGGTTTCCTCAATTTATTCAACTAAAAAATATGGATAATAACAGCATCTTCCTCCCAGGATTATTGTGAGGTTCAAAAGAGATAATATTTGTAGTGTTTAGCACACAATACCTGACACATAGTAGGAACTCTGTAAATGCCTCCCTACTTCTGCTGCTTGAAATTTCTTAAACAAGACTCTTCCTTCTCTATCTCCAGACTATTCTTTTGCACTGGCTATCCTCTCATGCCTGAAATTCTCTGCCCCCTTCACTTTCACCTTTTATTTTTCCTGATTTCCTTCAAGACCCAATTCAAAATAGGAGGCATTTGGAATGCCTTCATCTTTCAGATTAGCTTCCATCTACTCTGTAATAACTTCTATATAATGAGATATTTACATGTTGTCTCCCCCATTAGAAATTATGTTCACTAAAGTCAGAGAATGTTGTGTTTTTGTCTTTATTTATACAGAGCTTTGCAGGGTTCCTGTTGCATAGTAAGCACTTAATAGAATCCTTAACTGGATGATTGACTCTTGATCTCACTTATATTAACTAGCACTGTCATATAATAGTCTCTGTAATTTAGGGAAATTTATGGGCACATAAATTAATTTTTTTCCAAAGAGAAATTTCAAGATATTTCTTTATCTATACTTTAAACTAAAAGTTCAAACAGGGTATCGCCTAAAGGAGAGTAAATTGATATACTATTTAAAGGCTATTCTAGTCCATTATTTCTAATGTTTTACATTTTATGTGGGCCTGAATTAAAATTCAACAATTTGTAAGAATATCTATGTTTCTTCATATTATGAGGGTAGTTTTCAAGCAAGAGCAATTTGATTATTTTTTATTGCTGAAAAATTTCACATACTTTTTGGATCACTTGTTTTCCAATCAAGGAAATCCTTAAGTGAGTTTATTTAAGAGCAAATTATCTTTTTGAAAGCCATGGTTGCCAGTAAAACTTGAAACTCCTGTGTCACAATGTCTACACAAAAACTATGTCAAAATGACAGAAAAATCTATCTAATTTGGTGTAATGTTATATAATAAAAAATATTTTGCAAGTTGCACTTAACCCTCTTTTCTAAAGTGGCTTTAAAAGAGAACCTATGTCATCTATGCTGATCATCTATTTAATTAGAAATGCTATATCTCTTTCCAAATGGATAAGACTGTGAAAACATAAAAGGGCTCTCAGTGTTGTGCATGATCTAAACAGAGTAGGGGTAGTACCGATTAAATGGTGTTACAGCAGTCAGTCTGCTGCATATATATATATATATATATCTCCTTACCCTTTGGGAAGGGATAACTCACCTTTAAGGTAACTATAACTAACCTTGTTTCTCAGCTGTCATTGTGTTTGTTTTTACAATATTGGCTTTACTTTAAATTGTTAATTTCTGGCTTTATTCAGAACTAAAAAAACTGTTAGCGACATCCAAGAAAATACTTCAAGATAATGTATTTTGACTGCTTTATCTCCTAACCATTCTTTGTAAATCTGTCTTTCATGATTTTAGGAGATCCTACTGGGAGATGAGGGGAAATGCCCTAGAGAAGAAATCTAACTATGAAGTATTAGAGTAAGTATTTAATATTTACTCTTTTCCTAGAAGAATCAGATCAATGAATTGAGGAAGGCTTTTGTTCATACTACAGTTTTTGATCATTAAAATAGTGCTTTGATTTGAATTACAATTCAGTGTGAATTTGTGATAAAGTTGAAGGATCTTAATTAAATATATCAAAGTGTTAAAGATTCAGTAATTTTATAGTAATTTATGTGCATTTTATCTCCTGGAATCAACTAGCTAGTCCTTCAAATATAACAGCAATTTAAATACATTGAGACCTTCTGTACATAATTGATTCTATCTTGGAATATTATTTAATTATCTGTTTTACAAACTCTAAAATTTATAGGTTTGTCTATAAGTATGTTCTTCCCATCGAAAGCAAAATTCACCTGTCATATGATAGAATGAGAAAAACTTCCTGATATCCAAATTAATGTATACCTATTTATATCATTAGTATAAATTAAGTGGGTCTCATCTAAACTTAAATTTAAGATGTGAGAAGCTTTGTATTTCATCCATATGATGATGAATACTGAAAGAGACAGATGATATTCATTTTACATTGTAAAAGGTCAATTTTGTTTGTTTATATTAACTATTATGGAATACTGTGTCAATGCTAACTACCCCCATTGTTAGACATGACTGCTTAAGTCCTTGAAATATATCAAAAGTCAAACCAGAGGTTAAATAATACTTTATAGTATTAAGGTACTTAAATAGCTTTGGCTTTTATATAGAAACAGTAAGCTGGGTCAACTTTACAGCCCTAATTCTCCAAAGGTTTAGGAACTATCCTTTTTAGAGCTAGAGTTTTTTATTTTTGCAAGGGGGAAACAAAATAATAATAATTCCTTGAATCTTATGAGTTTTATGATTTTCAGATTACTTTGCCTCTTTCATTTTAGTTCAAGAGAGTGTATGATGATTTGGGTTATGTAAGGTAAAATGTGCATATTTTGAAAATGGAAAAATATTTTATATTGAATTCTTAAGTAAGTGTAATTCAGAGAATAACAGTCCAAGATGGAATAAAATCCTCTTAAATTAGTATTAAACATTCCTTAGTCAAGAACCTGAAATGAGGAATGAGCATGCTTTGGGGCATAAGTTACTCAATTTATCTTACTCCTGTAATAATATTTTAGGTCTTGAATTCTTATGTTAATATAGCCAAGAAGTTATCAATTGTAACCACTGAAATCACCACACAATTACAAGTTGAGTTCCTAAAAGAAATTAGGTTAGGGCCAGATAAAATTAGGCCAGGTATATAAGAATATAGTCAATTAAATGACTTAGTAAGTTATCATTCATTTTCTCAACAAGATTGAACTTTCATGTCATCATTATAGGTTTTGAGCTACAGAATATTCATTAGCCCTTCCATGAGAATAATGTAATGTGCATCATTCAGGAAACATATTAATCACTCACTGTATCCAAAGGAACATATTAGACATTAAAGCAAATACATAAATGGAAAAGACAAAAGATGTGGTCCACTTCCTTAAGGAATTCCCCTGTTTAGTAAGGAAGTGAAGATATTTACAGAATTAACTAAAATGCAAAATTGCCTGTATAGTAAGTGCATAAAAGAAATGTAAAGGAGTTCAGAGGAGTGATAGATCACATTCAGCTTGGGTGTACAGTCCTAGGATACGGGAAAACATTTAGGAAGATTTATTTAAAGTGATAATTGAATAGGTAAACTTTTAGCTGCCAAAGTTATAGGGCAAACCTATGACATGTGTGCCAGAGGAGGCACTCAGAGCCCTCTCTGTGGGCACGCCCGCCATCACCCCAAAACACCAGAGTTCATTACTAGAAAGCCTGAGGGAAACTGGACTGGACGGCTCCTTCCTCCTTTCCACACACACCTGCAAACATTTCTCACATTACCCAAATCCTCTAAAAGGTTCACCATCACTGGGTTAGGCAATGATAGTGTAGATTAGGAGGGCCTGATGTGCTGTTGGCCATGCAGTCACAAAGTCTAAAATGACTAAATGAATGAACAGCTATCAAATATTCTAATTATAAGGAATTGAATGATTAAAGATATAAAAGTAGGAAACCGTGCACTATATCTAGTAGATGATGATTAGACTCATTTACCTTGAATACAAATATGGTATAAAGGGAAGAAAGATGAGATAAGGCAAAAAGATAACTTGGATCCAGATGGTAAAAAATCTTGCTTAACAAATAGTCTTAAGTTTGTTTGCTAGGCTGCTAGGCCAGGGAAGACCCATTTAGGGCCTGAATAGGTCAGGTCTTTACATTTAATTGACAGATTTGGCATCTCTGTTTGAAATGTACAGTTGTATATATGTGAAAGATTAGAGCAGAAATCAGCAAACTATATCATTTAGCACACAGCTAGTTTTATTGTGAACAGATGAGATAAGAATTGTTTTTCAAAAACTTTCTCAGTGCTAGGAAGGGCTATATAAGCTAAGAATGATTATTTTTTTTAAAAAGCAATCAAAAAACAATTTTTTTGCTTCAGGAAAGGCAGTATAAAAACTAGGTAGAGGGCTATGTTTGAATCTTGGCTTCATTTTAAAATGTAAAAACTATTACTAACTCAGGAAAAAGTTGATTTACTTGACCCTTGGCCTTGAGCAGGGATATCAACCATATTAAAACATAATTGGGAAATGTTTAACAAAATAAATAAAAATACAATACTTTATAGATAACATTAATTTGTGGTATACTGAGTCAATATGAGGCTTATGGGATACTTTTCTGTTTGTTATGTCTACCATCTGTACACTCCTCTCTATTTCCATTTTACCAATACTCTAGTACAGTGATGGTGGACATTTTTAGAGATGGTATGCCATGCCCCACCCTGATGCTCTGCCTATTCCTTACACCCCACTCCAATTGGGCTGCTGGGTGGAGGGGTGGGTGAAGTGAGGAATGACCTCAGCAAGTCTGAAGAGGAGGAGTAGAGTTGTCGGAGTGCTCTGCTCCCCTCTAGCACTGCTGCCTATGAGCTGCCCATCTTACCTCTGTGCACTCCCATTGGGACTGCTGGGTGGGAGTGGTGGGCAGGTGTTGTCATCAAGCACAGTGGATAGGGGGAGGGGAGCAGCTCCACCTGAGTCCCTTTGCCTTTCTAGTAAAGACCTTGGGGAGGGGGACATGCCATTTTTGGCACCCATACCATAATTTCGCCATCCTTGCTCTAGTAGATGCTATCATTCTCTCACTTTGACTATTAGAATACATTTGTGTTTCTCAGTCTTTCTACTCCCTTCAGTTCATCCACTATAGCAGTAATCTTGCTTATGCAAAGATCTTTTCATATCACTCCTCAGCTCAAAAAATCTTGAGTGTATTCTGTTGTCTACAAAGTGAAGTACAGGGTCCTTTCGCATGGAACTTAAGGCCCTCCACCTTCCTCCCCCAAGTCTGGTACAACTTTGTCTTTTCAGCCATGCTTTCTTAATATTCCATAGTAGGTCCTTTGTCCTTCAGTCATAATGAATTCCTTTCATTCCTTCCAATATTATGCTCTGATATTCTCTTCCTTATGTTCCTTTCTTCAGGGTTTTCTCTATATTTGGAATTTTAATCATCTTCCCTACCTTTTTTTTTTAACCCTTACCTTCTGTCTTGGAACCAGTACTGAGTTTTGGTTTCGAGGCAGAAAAGTGGTAAGGGCTAGGCAATTGAGATTATGTGACTTGCCCAGGGTCACATAGTTCCAAAGTGTCTGAGGTCACATTTGAATCTAGGACCTTCCACTTCCAGACCTTGCTCTCTATCTACTTAAGCCAACTAGCTACCCCACCTCCTCCTATCTTTTGAATTGCGTTCTGTTCTTTGGAGCCTAACACAATTCTTACTTCTTCCTATTGGTAATTAATCCATCAACAAGAATGTATTAAGCATTTACTTTGGCAGTACTATGCTAAATTATAGGAATACAAAGAAAAAAAATCACTGGTTCCCAAGAGCTTCTCTTTTAAGAGTGAAAATAGCATGCACATAAATAGATATAGACATGCAGAATGGATAAATGGTAGCTGTAGAGAAGATTACTAGCAGCTGGGAGGACCCAGAATGACCTGCTTTTGGAGCAGAGGAGGTCAGATTTGAACCAAGTCTTAAAGCCAGGGATACTAAAAGGCATAGTTGAGGAAGATGAATATTTCAGGCATAGGATACAGGCAGTGTAAAAGCATGAAGAGGGAAAAAGGAGTGTCTTATTCTAAGAAAAGGAAATAGATCGCTATGTCTGGGCTACAGAATGCACAAAAGGAAGCAATATAAGAAGACTGAAAAGATAGCAAGGAACCAGATTTTGAAGAGTTTGAAAACTAAATCAAGGATTTTATATTTGATCTCAGAAGTAATAGGGAAACACTGGAGTTTGAGTCCTGGTGTTCTGTGGTTAAACACATTCATAAGAATTTCACTTTGGAAACTTTGTAAAGGATGGATTGTAGTAAGGAGCGACTTAGAGAATTATAAGGAGGATATTATAACAGTATCAGTGAAAGTTAATAAAAGCCTGACTCACTGTGTGAGTAGAGAGAAAGAATCATCTGAGAGATATTGTCAAGAAAAAATGAGAAGGGAGTAGGTAGGTAGCATAGTGGATAGAACAGGCCTGGAATCAAGAGGACATGGGTTTAAATCTAGCCTCAGATACTTCCTAGCAGTGTGACCCTGTGCAAGTGACTTAAGCACAGTTGCCTGGCCTTTGGTATTCTATCTTGGAATGGAAGGTAAAAAATTTTTTAAAAGAAAGAAAGAAAGAAAAAAATGACAAGATTCAATAACACAAGTCATACTGTCTTCCTGATTTTATCAGTGTAGTGCACTCTTATGTTAATTCTTTCCATTGATGCAGACCAGCAATTCATCTATAACTTAAGAAGTTTCATGACTTACCCATGGTCACACAGCTAGTATCCCTCAGCAGCAGAACTTGAGCCCAAGTGTTCCTGACTCTGATGCTGTCCCATAATCCACTGTATTGTGCTCACTAGGAGATAAAAAGTTTAAGTAAGATATGTTTACAGACAAAGAACCCACAATAAACTAGGGAAATTAATCTTAGTGTTCTTTCTGAAACAGACTTAACACATGTTTATTGATAAATAAAATATTTTTATTAGAATAATAAGAAATTTAAAAGTTTTTAGACCTTTCTTCAAGAATATAAATGATAGATAAGCAATATCAAAGGAATCAACAAAGGATATTCCTTATTGGAACACTTGGTAGAAACAATAGATTTTCAGAAAAAGGGCATAAATATTCTCTTCTGTTTTTTAAGAGGAAAACAAAATGAGAAGAGAAACTATGGATCATCTAATATGAAACTAATAGCAGTCAAATCAAAAATAGGAAAATAATGAACAATATTGTAAGGTTAAGAAACCCATGGATGTAATTTACTTATAGTATATGGAGGGATCATATAGAGAATTGCTGTGTAAAATCCAAAAAACAGTGTTAGGTTAATGACCTAGATTATGAATTGTCTGGCGGCATTAGAGTAAATGACAGTAGGAGAATAACAAAGTTGAATGTCCTCCAGGGCTTACTTTAGATGGCTATCCTATTTCACTGATTTGGAAAGTGAAGTGACTTGAATGGTATCCAACCAAATCTATATGTGATCTCAAGATAAATAACAAGTAGATAACTGACAGATTAAATTCAGTGTTAGAAAATATAGGTTATGCATTTAGGTAATGAAATTGGAAAAGGAAGCCAAGTGTACTATGAATAGAATTCACCTAAGGAGGTAAAAGAAGAAAGGCCCTAAAAGACATGTTATTTGCTGAAAATAATGTGTTGTTCGTGAGGGCACCTAATACTGACAACTTTTTCAAGGAATTTAGTTAAATTTAACTGAAGGTAAAGTGTAGAGGATCGTAGCTGGCAGGGATAGTTGGATAAAGTGAGGGTTTGTTTTTATTTATTTTTTGGTTTGTTTTTAAGATAAGGTATACAAGGGTATCCTTAACGGCATCAGGGAAGGATCCAGTTGATAGGAAAATGTGGCATGTAAATGTTAACTAATTATGTATAATAATAGTGGTACCATAGGACCCGTTTAGCTCTCAGAGTCTGAACCTTTTACCTAATGAATTAGAGCTTATAGAAGCTTAATGTTTAAGGGATTTGGAACTCAGAAGTGCTCAGGGCTAATTCACCCTGAGCTGGGTTGGTGTTTTTTGTTTGGTTTGGTTTTGTTTTTTTAAGGAAAGGGACAAAAATTAATTTTATGAACATGTCTGTGTTTGCATTTCTAATATTTTTTATGGTGATAGAAGGGGGAGAAATGCACTCTGAGGTCCAGACCACCACTTAACAAATGAACATTTGAAACACAACCTATAAGTTTAACCACCCAGCAATTGTCACAGGACTGTATAATTTGGGGGTCTAAAAAGGAATTTTAGAGATCAACTGGTAATGAGGTACATGTAAAATTAGTTCAGGTCAGCAAACTTTCTTTGGTTTTTGTTGTTGTTGTTGTTTTTAATTTTTTACCATTTACCTGTAATAACAAAGGTTCACACAAGTTCTCCCAAGTTTTATGATCAAATTTATCTCCCTCCCTCCTTTATTTCCCCCTCATAGTGCTGGCTGGCAATTTGATCTGGGTTATATGTGAATTGTCATCAGCAAACATTTTTAAAAGCACCTACTACATAGAAAATATTGCTATATTATAGTCAGTAATTTACATTGTAAATATGAACTATTTTTGGATGCTTTTTAAAGTAAAGTTTAATTTTTTAATATGAATAACCACCCCTTTACTTATCAGTTTGGTACAATTAGATTGTATTATTTTGAGTTTTCTTATATTATGTGAATACCCTGATTTTTTTTGGGGGGGTGTTACTTTGACCCAAAGAAAGTTTATCTTTTATAATGGCTAACCTACTAAAAAGAACAATGTCTATTATAAAACACTGCCTCATGCTTTACTAAAGCAGTGATGAAGGTGACCTTTAAAAACAGGGCAGCTCCATGTGTGCCTTGCCTTGTTTCCTTAGAGAGACTTTTAATTTAGATATCTATAATAAGCACCAACTGAACATTTTGAATGTGGCACCTTAGGCGATTATCTGAGATTATAAAAGTTCTGTACCATGATGCCTATGCTGGATTGATGAGTTGATTGAGTGATAGAAAATAATCAAAATCCTAGATCTGTCTTTGAATCTTTGCCTAGCTTCAGGTTACTTATTTAAACAATTTATACCTGTTTCTTCATTGATGGAGTGTATGGCAGAGAAAGAACACCTATATGTTCAAGTATATTGTGGATGAACTAATAAAAAGTGGTTTAAAAAATAACACTGAGAAACTATTTTCTCATAATGGAAAGAGCACTTGGAGTTGGAAAAATCTGGCTCTGACACAGCAGCTGCTAAGACAAGGAATAGAGCATGAAGCTTGGAGTCAGGGATAGCTGAGTTCAGATGTTGCATCTGACACTAGCAATGTGACCCTGGCTAGTTATTTAATCTTCCTCAAACTCACTTTCCTCTTGTGTAAGAGATAATATTAACACCTATCTTAAAGGATTGTCATGAAGATCAATTGAGGGAAGATATATAAAAGCCCTTTGCAAATCTTAATGACTGCTAGCCATTTCTGTGTAATAACAAATCACACTTACTTCATTAAATCCCAGTTAATACATCTTTAGAAGACTGCTATCCCCACAATAACTACCTCACAAGGTTGTAGTATGTAAAGAAAGCACTTTTAAGATTAAGTGCAGGTGCTTAGTGGTTAGAGAGCCAAGCCTGCTGTCAGGAGGACCTGGATTCAGATCTGTCCTCAGGCATTTTCTGACTGTGTGACCCTGGGCTAGTATCTTATTTCCAATTGCCTAGTCCTTACCACTCTTCTGCTTTAGAATCAATATCGATTCTAAGATAGAAGATAAAGGTTATTATTTTTTAATAGTAAAGTGCTATGGAAAAGTACACTATTTTATTACATAAATCCTTGGAGTTTTTGTCATTCTCAGACTTAATGAAATGGTTGACAGTAAGTTCATTAACATATCAATCTTTTATTCCATACATAGATTTTAAAATATGGGAATTAAGGTGTTTGTATTCTGTTTTGGAAGCAGATAAATGGCATGGTGGCCAAGAGTATTATTCTTGGAATCAGGAAGACCTGAGTTCAAATTCTGCCTGAAGCATCTGTATGAAATTGGACAAGTCCCTAACCTTTCTCTGCTTCATTCAGGTCCTTCATCTATAAAATGAGGATAATAATAGCTCTTACCATATATATAGATATAGATATAGATATAGATATAGATAGATATAGATATCACCAAAAATGATATTGAATTCCCCTTCCATGAGGATGACATATATCCTAGAGAAAGACTATGATCCATATCCATTGAACGATTTATTGAGGAAGGAAAGAGAATGTTTTAAAAGTTGATGTATAATAGCCACTAGTATCTGGATTAGGTAGAAATTTGAATAAGTTGAGCCTCAGGAAAGGAGAGTTGTCTAAGTGATGATAGGAGAAGTGTAGTCAGAATGTATGAGAAGCAAAGAGTGTTTTGACACACCAACCCCAAACAAAAAGTTAGACTTCGTGAGTGAAGGTGTAACCTGAACTACAAAGGATGGAAGGGATGCATTGTCATCAGGAGGGAACCAGGTCTCAGAGAGTGCCAAATAAAGGAAGTTTAAGATAAAAATAAATTTGTTAATTATAGAGTAGATATTACAAAGAACATTGTGGAAGGAGGGGGCAAATATTGAGTAGGACACTAATCCTTTTATCTATTTTTACTTTCCTATAACCTATTCTGTTTTTTATCCCTATCCAAAAATAGCAAAAAGCTAATACAGGAAATAATTCTCCTTTCCTGCAAATAGGTTCCATCTAGTGGCTAGTAGCTGAGCAACGATGGCCTTATGGTTTGATAAAGTCAAGTGAGATGATATGCAACTATTTTAAAGTCTATTTTTATTATACTTATTTTTCTTCCTGTGGTGTAATGGTTTTTAGTGTTTAGGCTTTCTAACCACAGCTGTTCATGGGAGGGGAAATGATTCCATTTTTTGCTGTTTTTGTGTCCTAAGTTTTCAAGAATATTTAGTGGCAAAAGGGGGCAAGTTATTATAGAGGTGTCCTTGAGACAATTTTATATTAATATAATATTAACTTCATAGAGGAGATGACTTCTAATTGACTTAACTCTTTGAACAAAGTACTATTAACTAAACATACTTTAGGGCCTCACTCCAGTTTTTTTTTGGGGGGGGGAATCTAATGCACTTTAAGCTATAGATCCTATGGTCTCTACTTAGCTTTATGCTTTGATCTAAGCTAATATTAGAAAATTATTTTTAATGAAATTGTATTTAAGTAACATGTATGATGTAATGGAACATTCACTGGATTTGAAGTTTTGTTTCAGCTCTCTACTCCCTAGATTACTGACCAGATCACCTTCCTGGACTGGGCTTCAGTTTCTTTATTGTTAAAATTAACAGGTTGAATCAGATCATCTGTAAAGTTCCATTCAGCTAGAAATCTGTGATTCTGTGAGAATACAAAACAATTGTTAGTTTCATCTGGTCTGCTACATCTACATTGTTATGCACTTGGGATTGTATTTATGTTGATAAATCTTATTCCAAGATATTTATTCAAGAATTGATAACATAGTATTTTCTATTGCATGCCAACTTTTTTTTTTTAAACCTTACCTACTGTCTTGGAGCCAATACACAGTATTGGCTCCAAGGCAGAAGAGTGGTGAGGACTAGGCAATGGGGGTCAAGTGACTTGCCCAGGGTCACACAGCTGGGAAGTGTCTGAGGTCAGATTTAAACCTAGGACCTCCTGTCTCTAGGCCTGGCTCTCAATCCACTGAGCCACCCAGCTGCCCCGCATGCCAACTTTTTAGAAGGATTTTCTATTCTCTCTGCATAAGTTGTAAAAACTTTACCAGAATCAAATCTACAATTCCCCAAACTTAATGTTTAGTCAAGATTGTATTGTATCTTCATCCTTACTTGCACCTAATTGTTCTAATTTCCTTGAAAGAATTTCATTTTATTGATTCACTTGGTAGTATTATTTGTTAATGTACTTCTTTTTGTATTTCAGAAAGGATGTTGGTTTAAAGAGATTTTTTCCTAAGAGTTTGCTGGAATCTGTCAAGGTAATTATAGTCTCCTTTATCATAATCGAATCAGGCAAATATGCCTCCCAAAATGTGAGAAACTTTGCAAAAATAAAAATTACTTCCATCTTAATTTTTATTTAGTCATTAGTATAACTTATTTATTTAGAAAAATGTTAAGTATGTCTATACAACTATAGCTTTATTTCTTAAAATACTAGTTTAAAATATAGTCCAAAACCCCAAATTTAAATTAGCTCCCAAAACTGAGATTAATCCTAATACCGAAGCTTGTCCTGGGAAACAGATGATGAAACACATTTCCTTTTTTCACATGAAAGAGTTGATGGACTATAAATGAGAACTGTTATTTGTGTTATGGGATATGGTCCTTTGTTTTATTCTTTTCTTTATGTGGAAGAATTTTGGGGGGTAGGCAAAATCTCAGAAAAAAGATTATGCTATTAAAAATATAATGCATCAGTAAAAATTACCTTATAAAACAAAAAGAAATATTGGAATTAAAAATGAGTTTAAAGAAAACTTGACAAAAGACCTTAATAAGGTCTTTAACCAGGTCATATCAAGGTTGTTTAAGCATGAAAATGGACAAGTGACACAAATAGCAGATGTAAAAACTGTGTAAGTATTTGTGTACAAATTCTTGTCTTCATTAATTACCAGTGGAACCTGTCCTAGACTTCACTATTCCCCAAATGATGGGCAAGGAAATAAGAAATGTCATCAAAAACGATAAAAGATCAGCCGGTCTAGATTAAAAATACACAAAGCACATAAGTCAGTCAATAATCATTTATGAAGCACCTACATTATGTCAGGCACTGTGCAATATGATAGGATACAAAGAAAAGGCAACAAGTAAACAAATATGTACAAATAAGTTACAGAAAAAAAGAGGAAATAATTAAGAGAGGGGAGACTCTAGAATTAAGAAGAAATGGTAAAGACTTCCTTTAGAGAATGGGTTTTAGTTGAGTCTTGAAGAAAACTAAGGAAGTCAATAGTTGTCATGGAGAAGGGAGAGCCAAACAGCCAGAGAAAATTCTCATACTGGAGAGACAAAGTGTCTTGTTTGAGAAACAGCCAGGAGGCCAAAGTCACTGAATTGAAAAGTATTGGGGATAGGAGTATCAGTGGTAATAAAGGGTTAGTAGATTGGAAAGGTATATGTGAAGTTATGTTAGGAAGGGCTTTGAATGCCAAACATAGACTTTTTTTCAACACAGATATTCAAATACACTAAAGATTTGAATTATCTCATTAATCAGAAGGATAGAAGGATCTGGAAAACATGGGGAAATGCTTAGGATTTCTTGTTTCCAATTAAAAAGATGGCAGAGAATAGTAATACCTGCTGACACTTTAATCCTGTTTTTACATAGCTATAAAATTTTTATGAGAATAATCTCTCATTAAGGTAACTATGTGGCAAAGTGACTAGAGTACTAGACATAGAGGTAGGGAGGGCTGAGATCAAATATAGCCTCAGATAATAATCCTGGGCAAATCATTTAACCTCAGTCTTCTTCAGTTTTTTTTCATCTTTAAAAATGAGGATAATAATAGCATCTACCTTCCAGGGTCATTGTAAGGATAAATGATTTAACATTTATAAATTGCTTTGTAAACCTTAAAGGGGTATATAAATGCAAATTAACAAGATTATTTAAAACTAAAATGTGCCTTATCCTACTGGAATTGGGTTGATTTTCATAGTTACCAAGGGAGATAGTAATATTTTGACTTGCAGCATTTTTTTAAACTAATGAACTATCCACATGAGAGGTATAGTAACCCCATTTGTCAGTAGCCAATCATTAAGCATTTATTAATCATCTACTAAGTGCCAGGCAGTAGGGATACAAAGAAAAATAAAAGATGCTCAGTACTATCAACAAGCTCACAAGTGAATGAGGCAGACAGTAGGCCTTAGCCTACTTAGAAAGAGAATATTCTAGGTCTGGGGGATATCTAGAGATAATGTCCAGATCAGAATGATACTAAGAAATGGAATATCTTGTTCATGAAACAGCAGGAAGGCTAGTGTAAGTGGATTTGAGGCATATGTGAGGCCAGGGGTTGGGATGAGATAGAGTAGAAAGATGGGAGAATAGGTTAAAAGGTCTTCTTCAAATGCTAAACAGAGCATTTTATACTTGATCTTGTGAGTGATCTTGTCCAGAGTCACTGGATTAGGGAGCTGAGATTGAGATAGGGACCTGCACTTTAGGAAAATCATTTTGGTGGCTGAATGGAGAGGATGGGTTGGGGTGGGGAGAAACTTGTGGCAGATATGCTATTAGCAGACTATTGCATTTGTCTAGGTGTGAGGTGATGTGGACTTTCATCAGGGAATTGACAATAACAGAGGAAAAGGGGTTATATTTGAGAGATGTATTGGTAGAAACTATGTAGTAATTGATAACTAGATTTGGGAGTCAAGATGCAGTGAGAAATTGAAGCTTGTTCAGAGGTTGTGAGCCTGGGGGACTAAGAGGATAGGGTTTTCTTACATAGTAATAGGGAAGGAAGGGGAAAAAGGTTTTAAGGGGGAAAATGAGTTCAATTTTGAACATAATGAGTTCAAGATAGCTATAGGATATCCAATTGGAGATGTTTCAAAGACAGTTGGGAATGTGAGATCAGACAACTTAAAACAGGATAGAAAGATTTGAAAATCATCAGAATAGGTATTAAATCTATGGAGGATGATAAAATCACCACAAGAAGTAGAATAAAGAAAACAGTAGAAGGTAGATCTTTGTGACACCCATGGTTAAGAGGGCATCATTACCTATATGAGGATACAACTAAAAATAATTAGGAGAATGGTATCCCAAAAACTTAGAGAGAAAAGCATGTCAAAAAGAGAGTGATTTACACTAACAAAGGCTGCAAAGAGGTCATGAAGAATGAGAATTGTAAAAAGGACAATGTATTTGGCAATTGTGATTATTGTGACTTTGTTGGTAGAATAAGATGAGACACTAGATTTTAGGGAGCTAAGAAGAAAATGAGAGGAGAGGAAATAGAGTCTTCTATTGTAAGGGCCCATTAATAAAAAGTAATTTTCAGTAGTTTTATTTCTTTGAAGAAAAGGGAAGAGTATCTCTATTTACTCATCTAAAAAATCAGGGGATTGGGCTAGATAGCTTTCAAGTAACCTTCAAGCCTTAAATCTATGAACCTATGATGAAGTCTGCAAATTTTAGTACAGACAATTTGACTTTGATTCCTACCAAAAATCCAAAATATACTATAAAAGGAATTATTATTCCAGAAAAAAAGAAGCTGTGATCACAAAAGAGCCAACATCATTTCAGACAGGTGATTCCAGACTGGCTTTATGTCCTTCTGTGACAGGGTTACAGATGGATGCAGGGAATGCTATTGATATAGATGGCTTAGGTTTTGTTGAAACATTTGATTAATATTTTCATGCTATCTGCTCAACCACAGTTAACCTAAAATTCAGCTTCACTAATATAAGACAAAAAAAAATGTCAGGCTTTAGATAATCTGAAAAAGATCTAAGAATTTTAGATGGAAAGCAAGCTCAATCAGTAGTGTAATATGGAAGTCAAAAAATCTAATGGGATTTCAGACTGCACTAAGATGCCCATAGTTCTCAGAAATAATCAAAGCATCATCTTGTTATGCATTACCCCATTCAGATTATATCTAATGTACTGTGTTGAGTCCTGGGAGCTACATTTTTAGGAAAGACATTGATGAAGTAGATATTATATAGAAAAGGGTAGTCATTCCAAATCTGACGTGGCCCAGAATTCATGACGTATTTGGTTCATTTTTTTTTTTAAACATGGCCAATGTGGGAAATTGATCTTATATACTATGCATGTATAGTGAAAGCTTTATGTTTCAGATCTCTAATTTTAATTTGCTCAGTATGTGTATGTATGTAGGGTAGAGAGAATTAGGGAGATAGTGGGAAAGGCAGATTAATTTTAAAATCTTGATAACTGAAAAATAATCAATTAAAACCTCAGAGGAAAATGGCAAAAAGTTGGGTGCCATATCCACATTGATGAACAAGTGAGTTTGTAAGTATTTATCATGTACCATTTTTGTTGTAAAGATCAAGTGAGATATTTGTAGGTAAATATAAGATTTCTTTTTCCCCAGGAGTATCATTGTAATGAACTCCTGAGTAAAATACTTGCTCAGTACCTTATCTTAAATAATTTCCTGTGTTAGTAGTTTACTTTCCACTTGCTCAGCATCCTACAACCAATATGTGTTAGAGGCAAGAGTTGATCCCCATCTTTTTTTACTCTTTATCCATTCCAAGGCTATCAAACTTATAGGCCACAGAGGTCGACCAAATATTTATATTAGTACTCTTTACAGATACTGGTCTATAGTTCTCTTTGTTTTGTCTCTCTCAGATTTAGATATCATGACAATATTTGTATCTTGGAAAGAGATTGGAAAAGTGATTTCTTCTTATTGCTGAGAGTTAAAGCTACATTGGAATTAACTTTTCTTTTAAATGTTTGATAAAATTCATTTGTGAATCCAACTGATCCTGGGCTCTTTTTCTTTTGAAGTTCATTCATAGTTTGTTTGTTTGTTTGTTTTCCATATCGAGAGACTACTACCATTGGGTTAAGTAATCTATTTCTTCTTTTGTTTAGGTATTTTATATTTTTTGTAAGTATTCATCTATTTCCTCTAAGTTAAAAGTTTTGTTAGTATATAATTGAGCAAAAGAATTTCCTTTATTTCTTCTTGAATTGTTGTAAATTCTCCTTTTTTTTTGGAATATAGTTTGCTTTCCTTCTTTTTTAAAAAAAAATCAACTTAGCTTATCTCTCTTGTATTATTTCTTAAAATGAGCCCTTTTGGGGGCAGCTGGGTAGCTCAGTAGATTGAGAGCCAGGCCTAGAGATAGGAGGTCCTAGGTTCAAATCTGGCCTCAGACACTTCCTAGTTGTGTGACCCTGGAAAAGTCACTTAACCCCCATTGCCTACCCCATCCCACTCTTCTGCCTTAAAACCAATATACAGTATTGATTCCAAGATGGAAGGGTAAGGATTTAAAAAAAAAAAAGAGCCCTTTTATTTACCAGTTCGTTGGTCTTTCTGCTTCCAATTTTTTTATTCTTTTTTTTTCATAATTTCTATTTTATTATTTAGTTGAGGATTTATTTATTTTCAGTTTTGGGGGTTTTATGCCTAATTTATTGATTTGGGTGTTTTTTGTTGTTGTTTTCTTGTTAGTAAAAGCCTTTAAAGATTTAAATGTACCCTTCAGAATTGCTTTTATGTGCCTCCCACTTTTGATATGTTGACTTATTGTTTTCTTCAAAGATACATTCTTTTGTTTCTATAAGTTGTTCTTATACTCATAGATATTTTTAATTTATGCTGTTTGGTCTCTAGTTACTTTTTCATTCTTTCTTTAATGGCCCTTTATTAAATATAATTTTATTGCATTTTGTTCAGTAAATGATATTTTTTAGTATATCTTCTTCTTTTTCATGAGTTCTTTATATCCCAGCATATGGTCAATTTTTATAATTGGTCTAGGTACAGCTAAGTCTTTAAATTCTTTTCTGTTTTCATTAAGTAATTGCCAGAACTCTATCATATCTTACTTTCCAAAAGTTCTCTTCAGGCTCTTAACATCTTTCTTATTTATCTTTTGGTTAGATTTGTCTTATTCTGAAAGAAGTACTTTAAGGTCTCCCACTTTTATATTTTTGCTGTCTATTGCTCCACTCATTTTGACTAACTTTTTTTTTTTAAGTATCTAGATATCCTATTTGTGGCAGACACCGAAGTGTACCCATTGGGGTATTTTGGGGGAGTGAGCCCCATTGACTATGAGGGCTCATTGGAGAAGCATGGAAGAGCTCTGTTCTGGTGAGAGGCACTCACTCTGGTACTGCAATGAGATGAGGAATCACCCCCTACTCAGACCAAGCTCCATGCCACAGAAGCTTTGGGGTATCTTCTAGTGTCAAATTTCAGCAAATTCTTTTGTTCTGCAGAGAAACACTTCCTGAAGTTGCAGTAGGAAAGTTGCAGGCTGAGTTCAAGTGCAGAGAATAAGAAAGAATGAGAAAGGGAGCAGAGAGAGTTAGAGACTTATGGTGCTTTTGATGCAACTGAGTTAGAGTAATGGGGGCAGAAGAGAAACTGTCCTACATGCATATAACACAATCTGATTTATTGATATTTCATTCTGATATTTATACAGTTTCAACGCTCTATGATCAAAGGAAAATAAAATACATTCTTCAGTGCCGATTAATGAGTGCAGCTACTCACAGAAAAGTGGGCAATATATACTTCATCAAATAGTTCATCTACAAATCTTTGGTCTCTTATCATTGACATAAGAAATTCTTTAGATGTACAAAGGTACCAGGGTATGGTTGGACATATACATGAAGGCCATTTGCCCTAGAGATATAGCTGAAGGTTTTGTGATAATGAATTAGCTGGTCAGGATGCTCTGAGTCAATTAAGAAGTTTTATAGCCAGGTGTCCTTTTAACAGTGATTTGTAGAACTGCAAGATTAACCTGGTCCTTGCCAAAGTCTTAAGGCAGATCTGCAAATTTGTCTTTTCTGGCTGTATTTGCCTCAATGATCCCAGAATTATCTTTATGAACTTGGCACATATTAGGTACATATGTATTAAGTATTGAGTTTAATTCATTATATATGTCAGCTTTAAGCCTAATATGATTTCTCTACTTATCTGTTTTCTTATTGATATTTACCATAGCCTTATCCAAAAACATGATTGCTTCCTCTTGTTTTGAATTCAGCTGTTAACAGAATAAATTTTGTTCTAGACCCTCATTTCATTTCTATGTAAAATTTGATCCCATTCACATTCAAAGTCAGGATTGTTAATTTTGTTTTTCTCTAGCCTTCCCTGTGATTTCTTTGCTTCTACCTACTTTACAAATAATATGGTAGAAGAGAGGAAGCTTGCCTAACACTTGTGATCATATAACTTTCCACTTTGTTGCAACTCGGCCATTAATCCTAGGTTTTTACTCTTTCTCTTCCTCTCCTCTTAATCCTCCCTCAAACATTCAAATCTGTCTTGTTTGTGCCCTTTCCTTTACCTATTCTGCCTTCCTTCTTAGATAGATTATTCCTTTCATCTGTCCCCTCCTATTTCCTTTTTTATTTAACTTCTATATTGAAATATCTGTGTGAATATTTGAAGGAGATCTTCTTTTATCCAATTCAATTAAATGTGAGATTCACTCCTTCATTTGTCATCATATGCTCATTATTTTATGCACCTTTGTTATACAGTAGTTATTTGTCTTCCCTTCTTCCTTACCTCTCCAATATAATTTTCTGGCTCCTCCATTTTTATTTCTCCTAAGACTATTAAAAGAAAAAACTACCAATAGACCTTGTGTCACTTAAACCTTTATTTAATGACTACTAGGCCCTGGCTTAGGCCAGGGGATACCATTTTATATCTGCCCAAAACACTGAAGGCTACATCCCCTAGAGCTGAGGTAAGACAGCCAGCCAAGGTTAACGGTCTCAGATTTTAGGTGAGGAAATTGAGGTTTAGGGAGAAGGAATACCTCTTCAAGGCTACGTAGTTATTAAGTGGCAGAAATAGGACTAAGTAGTTTATCTCAAGCTAACAATATCAAGCAAAAGTTCATAAAGGATGTGCTAAAGTTGATCATTGAAGAGAGGGGAGAAGAAATGAGTAATGCCTTCCAAAACCAACAGATGATATGAGCAAAGGCATAAAGATTAAAGAAGGTAAGACCAGAATGAGAGATAGTGAGAAGTCCATTCTAACTATAATGTAAATTACATGAATAGGATTATAAAATAATCAGCAACTATTTATTAAATGCACAGTATCTTCCAGACACTATATTAAGTAAGACAGACATGTTCTAACCAGATAGAGGTCTTCTGTGGGAGATCCTAAAGGAAAAGAAATATTTTATTTGTTCATTTGTTCTGCTTGCCCACAGTCAAGAGAAGTAATCAGAAATATCCACAAAGTGTATTTTCAAAGAGGCAGATTCAGGCTTAATATAAAGAAAAGTTTCCTAAGAATTAGAAATACACAAAAGTGTAATGAGTTGATTCAAGAGTCAACAAAAGGTTGAGTGATCACTTCTCATATTTTTTAGGCAATCTTATTCAAGTGCAAACTGATACATTATGTATATGAATTCGAGGGCTAGGAGTGATGGTAAAAAGGGTTAATTTCTATAAATTGTCTTAACTTAGGTCAAGGGCATCAAGCACTTTCTCAGGTGATAAGAACAGAATCCTTCCATGTTTATGTGAACAAGACTCATCTTTACTGACCATGACTATACAAACTATACAAAAATGGAATTTTATAGAAAGACTTTATAAAATGATAATAGCATTTTACTATGATTATAATGCTTTTATTATCACAGTGATATAAGTTCTTAGAAACTACTAGGGAAAATATGAAAAAGCTATTAATTTCTTACTCTATAGAAGTCCTCTTCCAGTGTCTCATCTAAGTCTATAAGTGGTTTTGGGTTTTTAAAATCTTTCTATACAAAGTATTGATTCTGACAGATCCTACCAAGCTAGAAAGACTTTGATTAGAGACATAATGATGAATTATGTGTCTGTCATCTTTAAATTATCTTACAGAAAGTCTTACCACCAGAATTGGCCTTTACCAAGTGATAATTTTTTTTAACCATAGTAATTCATTAAACTGCCTACTAAGACATAAAGGGACTGTGATTTGAAGCAATTGAGGAAGGGCCCATGTTAGTTAATCTTAAAAGTTTAAAATGTTAAAGTACTAAAATATGAATCTCCTACCCATTTCTCAAACTGTTTTGAAATTTAAAAGACGAAAGTTCATCAAAAAAAAAAAGAAAAGAAAAGAAAAGGGTAGGGTTTTGTAGTGGTAAGAGGAAGAGACTTGGGTTCCTAAGGAAGAGGTTCTAATCTTATTTAACTTGTTACTAGTAATGTGTTCTTTTAACTACTTTGGCATCATCTTCCTCATATAAAACAAAAATAATTGTGTTCATATTACATAATAAACAGGACTTGAAGTCAGGAAACCCTAGAGTTAAATCCTGCTTCAGATACTTAATAATTATGTGACCCTGTGCCAGTTATTTAGCTCTTTTTGACTCCGTTTCCTCATTTACAACATAGCACAATGTGTTTAGATTGGCATAGAATTTTAATTTCTTCTTGAAACCCTTTACATTGTAAGAATTTAAAATTTAGATCTTATGCTAAATATGAAAGTTCTAAAGTAATATTATGGTCACCAATTTAAAAATACTATAGCTTATTTCAGAATGACTTTTTAGCAGCTTTATTTACAAAGAGGTGGAAAGAGTGAAAGTGGAAAAATATAGCTGAAGAGACAGATTTTAACAGTCCTGCCAGCCCTTCTCTGGTGAATTGAGGCTCAGCCCCACAGGGGCTTTCCCATGTCCCTTGTCCCCACATGGATTTGTGATAGTCTCTTAAGCCAGGAGTCTTGGTGGTGTCTTTAGCGAGGGTTCCACCAACGCAGCCTCTTCCAGGAAAGGAAGGCCTCTCCGGAACCAATCTCTCCAGAAGCCTGGAATGGAAGACCAGCTTCTCACCCAGCAAGCCAATGCAAGATCCACAGAACGTCTCCTCCTTCAGTCCAGCTCACCAACACAGAGTGTCCAAAGATGAATTCCCAAGGAGAAGTTCTTAAAAGAAGTCCAGGGGAAAAGTCCAAAAGGCAAAGTCCTTGGACAAGAAGTTCAGGACTTTTTATAGTCCTTTTTCTACATCACTTTGTTAAATTTATTTGTGGTTGGACAATTGAATATTTAAGATTTTTGGTCACCAGGGATTTAATTTCTAAATACCAAAATGAATTACTAAAGTAAAATGAATTTACAATAGAGGGAAGATATTAAGGAATGAGAGAAAGAGAGCAAGGAAACTCCGGCTTCCTCTGAGCCGGGTAGAAATACTAAGGCCCCATCAGGGAAAAGAGCCCTCAAAAAGATGGGCCTTTTTCAGAGGTTTACATCTCCGAGAAAGGCAGGGTCACTAAGCCAGCCTTTCAGTCACCAATGGCGACCATCTAAATGGAAAGAAGTCTGGTTATCTGTCTTCTGGTTGTTCCTCAAGTGTCTGTCTTCCAGTCTCTCCTCCAAGTCAGAGAGCTCTTCGATCTCCTCAAATCAAATATATCAAATATCAAGAGACTGATCTAAGTCAGAGATCCTCCATCCAACTCGAATCTCAAATCAAATATCTTCTTCTGGCCTCTGATCCTCTTTTTAAAGATCTTTTTCTCTTGTGTCAGCTTCCCTAAATTTCATGTCTACCAATCATAGCAGACGCTTTTCTCCAGGACTGCCCACTCTTTAGTTCACACCTTCTTTGGTTAGATTATACCTTTTGGGTTACTTAACACTTTTTTTGATTAGTTCACCTTTTGTAGTTACTTAACACCTTTCTTGGTTAGTTCACCTTTTGTAGTTACTTAACACCTTTTTATAGTTAAAATGGGTAGCTCTACCCTTTGATCCAGCCATAGCACTGCTGCGTTTGTACCCCAAAGAGATAATGGACAAAAAGACTTGTACAAAAATATTCATAGCTGCGCTCTTTGTGGTGGCCAAAAATTGGAAAACGAGGGGATGCCCTTCAATTGGGGAATGGCTGAACAAATTGTGGTATATGTTGGTGATGGAATACTATTGTGCAAAAAGGAATAATAAAGTGGAGGAGTTCCATGGAGACTGGAACGACCTCCAGGAAGTGATGCAGAGCGAGAGGAGCAGAACCAGGAGAACATTGTACACAGAGACTAATACACTGTGGTATAATCGAACGTAATGGACTTCTCCATTAGTGGTGTTGTAATGTCCCTGAACAATTTGCAGGGATCTAGGAGAAAAAACACTATTCATAAGCAGAGGACAAACTCTGGGAGTAGAAACACAGAGGAAAAGCAACTGCCCAACTTCAGCAGTTGAGGGGACATGAGAGAGGAGAGACTCTAAACGAACATTCTAATGCAAATACTAACAACATGACAATGGGTTCGAATCAAGAACACATGTGATACCCAGTGGAATCATGCTTCAGCTATGGGGGGTGGGGGGGGAAGAAAATTATCTTTGCCTTTAATGAATAATGCTTGGAAATGATCAAATAAAATATTATTTAAAAAAATAAAATAAAATGGGTAGCTCTACATAAAATACTGAGTTATCACCTCATTAAAATCTAAAAATAGGGAGCAGCTGGGTAGCTCAGTGGATTGAAACCAGGCCTAGAGATTGGAGGTCCTAGGTTCAAATGTGGCCTCAGCCACTTCCTAGCTGTATGACCCTGGGCAAGTCACTTGACTCCCATTGCCTAGCCCTTACCACTCTTCTGCCTTGGAGCCAATACACAGTATTAACTCCAAGATGGAAGGGAAGGGTTTAAAAAAAATTTTTTTTAATAAAATCTAAAAATAGATTGTGGATTACAATTCAATTCCAATAAAGGAAGAGCTAAGTACCTTCATTATTACAATCAGGGGATTACAATTTAATCATCATAATAAAGGAATAGCTAAGTATCTTCATAACTTCCTGTCTCTTCCCCACTTTACAGTAACAATCAGTCTTTCAATTTGCCTAGCACTGCCCAAGGAAGGGTGGCAATAGCCTTTGTAGGTGTGAGTTTACTCTATTAAGTGACTCATGAATTCTCTTACTTAGTATTAAGGAGGGGTGCTTAAGTTTTTGATTGATTAATTTAAAAGTTACTGATTGATAGACAAAGAAAATTTGATTCACTCTTAATAAAATGTTGATCAAATCAGTACCTCAGAAATGAATTCAACAGCAATATAAAAATTAACCCTCCGTGGTCACTGGTAAATTGACAGTTTACATTTATCCAGTAGTTGGTTAGACCTAGAAGAGACCTTGGAGATCATTTAGTTTTACTACTATAATTTTTAGATGAGGAACTTGTTATCCAAAACAGGTAGATAACTTGCAGAAAGCTACATAGCAAAAAAAGTGGCAAAATTGAGTCTTGAGCCAGGTCTCTCAACTTCCAGCCTGGTCTCTGCTATACCACCCTTTCAGTTCAGTTTTCTAAAACTTAATAATCAGACTATATTCCTGGAACTTCCCCATACCACCTAAGATTTATTACCGTTTTATTACATTCATTCCAATATTAAATATAAAAATAATGTTATATACATAAAATTATTCATATCTAAGTAACCATAATAATAATGTTGAATGGGCTTTTGTGATAGCAAATTTTTCTCTAAACTTTCATGTCTCTGATGATACCCAAATTTTTTCAACTACTTTTTTTTGCCTTTTTAATAATCTGACTCCCACTTGCTTTCCTCTCCCACATCATTTAAGAAAGGAAGAAACTTAAAAAAGCCCTCATCATATATATGCATAATTAAAATACAATTGTTCACATTGGCCATGTTGGACACATTGTCTCTTTATGCATTTTGATTTCATCACCTCCCAATCATGAAGTGAGTAGCATGTTTCATCTTCATTCTTTTGGACTTGTGGGTTTATTACTGATTTGATCAGAATTGTAAAGTCTTTCATAGCATTTTTTAAATAATGTTATCTTTATGTAGTTTATTCTCATTCTGCCTACTTTACATTAGTTCATAGATGTCTTCTGAGTTTCCTCTGAAATTATCCATTTTATCATTTCTTATGGAGCAATAATATTCTATTGTATTCATATACAACAAATCCTGGGACCTTTTTTTTTTCTTCATAAAAAGGGCAGCTAAAGTATCTCTTCACAACCTCTAAATATGGCTCCTTCACAATCTTCTTTGCTGGACCATAGGAAATATATTTTTCAATAAACATTCAAGCATTTGAATGGTTCAGTTATTATTCAAAAGTTCCCTTTATTGATGTAGGCAACAACCTATCTATGTCTTCTCACACTATTCGACTCTTGTCCAAATACCTTGATCAGTTGCCTATGCGAGGCATACACTTGTGCTCTAGATTTGCCTTAATTTCTCCTGACTTCGCAAGGATACCAATTTTGCGCACTGGCTTTCCATTTGTCCTCATTCATTCTTATCATGTGACTAGCCCATCCTTTCTTCTTATTTAGTTCTTTGATGACCTCTTTACCCTCAATTCTACTATTTTCCTTTCTGTTTCCTATATGTCACTTGAAAGGGAAATTTAGAGTTTCTCCATTTGTAGGTATGTCTGAAAAAAATATACTTATGGACAACAGATTGGGCCCAGAATTGAACAAGAAGAATAGAATTGACAAAATTCCCTTTGGGAATTGCAAAACTCTTTTAGTGACCTTAAGTATCCAATGAAAGCAAGATCCAATCTTTTAAAATATGGACATTGTATTGGTATTGTAATCAAGAAGTGACACATGGAATACAATAGACTTTGTAGAATTTTTTAAAAATTCTAATCCTGAACAATGAGAAATTGAACTCTATTACAAATTTAAAGTTTGTTTTCTTCTGCCAAGTCGTGT
This sequence comes from Monodelphis domestica, assembly GCF_027887165.1. Taxonomy (NCBI): domain Eukaryota; kingdom Metazoa; phylum Chordata; class Mammalia; order Didelphimorphia; family Didelphidae; genus Monodelphis; species Monodelphis domestica. The sequence goes on from NC_077229.1 coordinate 112,181,415, forward strand.
CTTCTGCACAATTTCCATAAAATCTATATATTTTAACCAATCAACAAGTATTTGTTAAGCATTTACTATGAACCAGGCAAATTGATAGGCAAATTGAAAATTCCTGGCACCAGCCAGGAATAAAACTCCTTATTTGTCAGCAAATGGGATTATAATGAGAGATATAAGAATATGTTATTTATATTTATATATAAAGTGTGTGTGTGTGTGTGTGTGTGTGTGTGTGTGTGTGTGTGTGTGTGTGTACACAAGTAATTAAATACAAGTTTGGAAAGGAGAAAGATGAATGCATTAATTACATAGAGGTAAGAATGAAGTGGATTTCAGGCATGAGGGATAATTGGTATAAGCCACTAGATCTTTACAACTTTGGAATATTAAGTAAATCACTAAGTGTCACATAATTAATCAGGAAACTAAAGTTCTTCAAACTAAATATTTTTGTCTTAAGCCCAAGGTTCTTTGTAGTACACCAGAAGTTGATAGGATTATAGTATTGGAGAACCAGAGATAGATGGAACCTTACATGTCATCCTGCTCAAAGTCATTTTACAAGTTACAAAAGTGAGGCCCAGGGAGGATTAGACTTAACATATCACAAAAGTAGTAACCCTCAGAAGTAAGATTTGAATTCAAGACCACTGTTATCCCTAAAGGTTGTAGGTTGCCCCAGGTTTTAGGTTAATAAGCACCTATGCTTATTTGACCTTTCCTAATCAAGTGACTACTATTTACTACTATTGTTTATTTCTTACCCCATAATGTAATTCTAATGACACAGCTATGAGATTGCAATTCTTGTACTACTAGATTATTTTCAGTAAGTACTGATGGTTAACTTGAATACTTTCTTTTCTGCTCAGCTCATACAAAGGATGGCAGATACTTTGAAATGATTTTTGATGCATGAGAATAATTTCCTTTGAAGTTTTGTTCTAGAAAATGAAGGCTAGATAAAATTCATTTCTAATTGCTAGCTTTCTGCTTGATTAATCTACCGTGTTCTAAGCTCAGCCTGTTTAAAGATGTCCTTCTAAATTTTTGTCCCTCTTCCTATTTTTTCTATCTCTATTAATTGCACAATTTTTTTCCCAGTTCCAGGTTTGTTACTTTGGAGTAGTCTTTGACTTCTTCTCCTTTGTCCTACTTATCAATTTTTTGTAAGTCTTAATTAATTTTTCCAAAGTGTCTTTCATCTGTCACCTCCATAACATCCTCACTACCATCAGCCTTCATCAAGCCTTTATTTTCTTTTTCTTGGAGTAGTATCATAACCTCTTAATTGTTTTTTCTCTTTCATTTTATGCCCACTCACTCCTGATTATTCTTGTTTGTAGTGTTTGAGCAATCCTCCTAAAACTCAAGTCTGCTTACATTACGGTGTTACTTAAAGATTTACTGTGGTTTCATAGTCAACCAAATAAGTCACTTAAGTCTCTCTCTCCAGTATAATTTAAACCATCATTTGTAAATTAATTCCATATTACTCCCCTTCACTGCTTGTCACTAAAGACCAGCTTGAACATGTTCTCTTCTTTGAAAATACTTCCTGCTTAAATTATTAATATTTTTTACTCACCATTGGTCCCCAATCCTGGAAGCTTGTCTTCTGTTTTCTATATCCTACTCATCAATCACGCCTCAAATGGAATAATACTTCCTTCACAAATAGCATGCAGTGTGGTACAGTAAAAAGAGCATTTGATTGACAATTAGATTTTAATTCAGTATTCATGAGTCATGCATTATATTAGGATTTTTGATTGAATGAGGATTAAAATAACAAAAACAAAGCACTCCTACAGAATACTGTCTGCAGATGGTGCACTAGGTGGGTAAACATAGTTAAGTAAACACAAAATATGTACAAGATAAAAAAGAAATCATGGTGGAAAGGACTCTAAGAAAGGAGGAGAATCAAGAAAGATGTCTTGTAAGAACAGGGATTAACATAGAGATACAAGAACATCATACTCCTTTGTAAAGACATGGAGGTAGGAGTTGAAATGTCATTTATGAGAAACATCAAATTGACCATTTTGATTAGACTGTAGAGATTATGAGAAAGTAATCATGGGAAATCAACTTGAGAATATAGTTTCTCTTAGATTATAAAGGACTTTACATGCAAAATAGAGGAATTTGTATTTTATCTTAGAAGTAATTGGAAGCCACTGAGGCTTCTAGAGCATTGACAGGTGGAAGGGTATGTTACATGATTAGGCCTGTAATTTAGGAATTTCAATTTGACAGCTATATAGAGAGGTAGAAAGCTGAATGCAAAAAGACCATTTAGGAGATTATTGCTATATGCAGTACAGAGAAGTGAGAACCTTAATTAGCATGATGATCAGAGAAGGAAATGAATGTGAGAGCTGGTGTTGAATTATAATCAATAAGATGTCTGTGTATCTTACCATGTGACTTCCCTACTCACTCAACTCCAGTGGCTTCCTTTTGCCTCTAAGATAAAATACAAACTCCTTTGTTATCATACAGAGATCTTCCCAACTTGGTCTTAATCTGTCCTTTCAGCTTTAGGGTGAATTACTTTGCTACTAAACTAGACTTCTCTCTATTAGTAACACACCACTACATGTACTTCATCACATACTACATACACTTTATCTTCAGTCTCCCTCTAATTCTCCTCTTGACTATGCCTTCTCACCCTGGAACATTACTTCACCTCTATGACTCCCTTTCCTCATTGGTGAATTCTTTCTAGAGCCTGTGCAACTGACACCTTGGCTTCCTTTTATGTGTATGTAAGAGAGAGAAGGCTCTCCTTAGTATATAAATTTCTCTGTGCCCAGCAGACTATAAAACTGTGCTTACCCTTTGATACCATTGCTATGTCTTTATCCCAAAGAGATCTTTTTTGTGGTAGCAAAGAATTGGAAATTATGGGGATATCCATCAATTGGGAAATGGCAAAAAAAAAATTGTTAGGATGGTGATGGAATACTATTGTTCTATAAGAAATTATGAACAAGATGGTAAGATCTACATGAACTGATATAGATTGAAATAAGCAGAGCCAGAAAAAAAAAAAACTTTGTACACAGTAACAGCAATATTTTAGAATGATCGGCCATGAAAGATTTAGCTACTCTCAGCAATACAATGATCTAAGGCAATTCTGAAAGACTTTATGACAATGTTGTGCACCTCCAGAGAAAGAACTGTAAGAATTTGAATGTAGATCAAATCATATGATTTTCTACTTCAGTTTATTTGTGTTTTTGTTTTTAGTTTTGTATGGGTATTCTCTCATAACACTGACCAATATGTAAATATATTTTGCATGATAATACATATGTATAACTCATATCAAATTGCTTACCATCTCCAGGAAGAGGGAGAGTGGGAGACAATGTAGATCTTGTAACTTCAGAAAACAAATGTGGAAAATTGTTATTACATGTAATTGGAAAAACAATCTTTTAAAAATAAGTTTTTTAAAAGAATATACATTCCTCAAGGGCAAAGACTATGATTTTTTTTTGTTTATTTGAAATCTTCAGTGCTTATCTAGTGCTTGCCACATAGTAAGTATTTACTAAATATTTCCTGCCTTGCCATTTGCACTGGGCATCTCACTTTCCTGGAATCCACTCTTTTTTGTCTTTACCTTGTAGAGCACCTCTTTCATTAAGACTCAGTAGAGGAAACATCTTCCAGATGGATTTTATTCCTTACTGTCCCAACTTGTAGAGCTTTCCTTTCTAAACTCCACTTTCTAAAATGATCAGTAATTGCTTAATTATAAAATTGAATAACAGTATTTCTCAGTCTTCAACTTTCATGACCTCAGTGCAATTTCTGACACTATTAATCACCTTTTTATTGTTGCTTTCTTCTCATTAGGTTTTCATGATACTGATGTCTTTTAGTTCTCCTAGCTATGTGATGTTCATTCTCCTTTGATGGATCTCTATCTAGGGCATACTTACTATCTGTGGGCATCTCTTAAGGCTCTGTCTTGATCCAAATTCTCTTCTTCTATAATATTTCCCTCAGTGATCATATAGGTTCATCAATAATTCAAATCAGTTTACCAGAATTCTATTATCATCTCTGTTCTGGTTAATCTCACATCAATATATCCAGCTCTCACCTGACTCCTGTATTCAGTCTACACTATCTTACTTGATGATTTAAACTCTCCTTGATTCAGTTATCATACTTCAAATTTTAAATAGAATTGGGGTAGCTATTTCCTAGAGCTATGTATCTAGCCCTAATTTCTTTCTGAACTACAGCCCCCATCAATTCAACTCAATAAAAATTTTAATAAATGCTTACTATGTGTCAGACTCCATGCCAAGCTCTGGAGATACAAATAAGAAGGAATCTTAAAATTTAATGGGAGAAGACAACACAAAAAATGAAGCTGAAAATTTGGGGAAAGCACACTCAGAATACCTGAGCTTATGGAGTAGGGCATGATGTTCCATGCAGCTGAAACCAAGCAAAATTGTTGATGAAGAATAAAGTACCCTGAAATATTGTGAATTTTCAGTTCCCTATAATGGAAGGCTTTGGGAGGAATTTATTTTCCTACCTTTCAGCCTTTTCATCAAAGAGGCAGCAGAGGGAGTTCAAAAGGTAAACTGAGTCACTCAGAATGGTGATTAGATTTTGGGTGATCAGCTTATCCAGGAGGTAGGTATTATGTTCTCTAGAGTAGAAACCAAGCACAGCTGCTGATAGAGAATTATGTTCTCTAGAGTAGAAACCAAGCACAGCTGCTGATAGAGAATTACTTCAAGGGCACCATCATTGTCCCAGGAACCTAGGCTCCTAATCTCAATGTTTTCCTAGTCTTCTCGCTCACACTCACCTCACATATCCCATGCATTGCCATATATGCTTTTTTTTTCTATCTTCGCATTTCTCATGTTTGTCCCCTTCTCTCTAATAACACAGCCACCATACTTCGGGGATGTCATCATCTACCATATGAACTTATGAAACTTAAAATTGGTCTCCTTGTTTCAAGTGTCTCCTATTCCAATCCATCCTCCATATAGCTGGACAAGAGATTTTCCTAAAGCACCATATCATTTTCATACTCAGTAAACTCTAGGGTTGTGGAGACGAACCTATGGCACATGTGCCAGAGGGGATGCTCAGATGCTTCCATCTGTTATTACTCCATATCTCTTATGTACATTGTTATTTGCATGTCATCTTACATTAAAATGTGAGCTCCTTAAAAGTAGGAACCATGTTTTTTGTCTTTGTACCCTTAGTGTTTATCAGAGGATCTGGCATATAATAAGTGCTTTGTAAACTTGTTTACTGACTAACTAAATCCTTTATAAGTGAAAACCAAGGACTACTGATTTTTAAAAGTTATTTTCTGTGTTGAGTAGGGTTTGGGGCCTAAAGTGCTTTCAAATTATTACTTTATTATTATCAAATTATTTAATAGACTGACTTTTTATTTTTAATTTGGAGCTTCCTAGACTGATAGAGCTCAAAGGGGCATCTGTCAGTATAGAAATATTACTCTTATCAACTGCCACTATGTTAGATTAGAAAGAGATATATTTACTGTTAGCTAGTCCAGGTCAAGATATCCTTGAAGCAGTTTGTGATGAGTGATTGGAGATAAACAATTTGGAAAAAATATATTGGCACCTTTAGGTGTCCTCTGTATCTAATGGATGGTGGTTTTTAAAAATTGCTTATACAAATTCCTTTTGTGTTATTTTGTTATGCAGGCCAAAACACTCCGAAAACTGATACAGCAAACATTTCGTCAATTTGCCAATCTTAATAGAGAAGAAAGTATTCTAAAATTCTTTGAGATTCTCTCTCCTGTATACAGATTTGATAAAGAATGCTTCAAATGTGCTCTTGGGGTGAGTAATAAGGAATAAGCCAAGTGGGCAATCATATTACTGGGAGGTCATTTTCTTTTACAGTCAGTTCGATATATTCACAGGCATACCTTGTCCAACCTCTTAATTGGTTCCATGAAAACATGATATTCAGTAAAGTACTATTTACAGCAAAACAGTTTGTTCTATTGGAATGATATTGATGTATATGTACTAAGAGTGGCAATAAGTAGCTAGGAGATACATTTGGGCTCAAGTATTACTTAGAAGGGTGACTAGTTGACAAAGTGGATAGAGTACTTGGTCTAGAGTCAGAAAGAAGCATCTTCAAATCTGGCCTCAGAAACTTACTAGCTATGTGACCTTAAACAAGTCCCAAAACTCTGTTTGCTTCAGTTTCCTCATCTGTCAAGCTGAAAAAAGAAATGGCAAACCACTCCACTATCTTTGCCAAGAAAGTCCTGGAGGTGTTGAAGAATCAGACACAACTGAAAATGATCAAATATTACTTAGAATAAGCATTGAACATTCTGTTTTAATTTCACAGTTGGTAGAACAAAATTATAGGGTGAAGAGTTTATTATTTATTTATGCATTATTATGAAATTATATTAAAACATTATCTATGGAGAATGCTTTCATTTCTAATTGAAAGTTTTGCCTTGATATTTAATCATGAGATGTATTGATTTTACTTATGAGTTGGGCAAAAAAATTGTTTTCAATGATGCTATCTAGATAGAAATGAAACTTTATTTCCCTTTTCATGAAATTATTTTTATGTTGACATTTCTGTTTTCATTTGATTTGGGTTATTCATTTAACTGGTTTCCTCAAAGTCTCAACACATCAAAGTATGTTTGTTTTTTTAAGTATAAGGGTAAATATAAACATAGTTGATTAGCAAACTCAATAAACTGCTTTAAAAAACAAATTAAGGTAATAGAAATTACATAACTGAAATGCTGTTTGAGGAAAAAAGGTATTTACTTAGCACTTATTTGTTGTCAGAGCAGATATAGAACTACTTCTTAGAGTCACAAAAACCTTGGTTTAAATCTCACTTTTGGTGCACATTATGTAACCCCCACATTCCAGTGCCCTCTCAAATATTTTAAGATCATAATTTCTGTTACTGTTGCTGATGTGAATTGGGAAAGGGAATTTCAGCAACATGCCTTCCTTATAGCAAATAAAATCATAGCTTCAGACTAGAGCAAAACAAACAAAAAGTTACCGTAACATACACAGAGTGTAAAAAAGTCACTGTTTTTCTTTAGAGAATTATGAAAGATCTTACGATAGTATGAAGCCACATTGGATCATTGTGGCTTTTACATATTTGATATTATTATTATTATTTATAAAAACTCTTGCCTTCTGTCTTCAAATCAATATTGTGTACTGACTCCAAGGCATAAGAGCAGTAGGACCTAGGAAATGGGGGCCAAGTGACACACAGATAGGAAGTGTCTAAGGATAGATTTGAACCTAGCACCTCCCATCTCTAGACCTGGCTCTCAGTCTCGCAGCTGCCCCCGATATTTATTATTTTCAAATAGACTGCAAAGAGACTTTCAGAGTTCATCTTAATGAACTTCCTTGTTTTATAGATCAAAAAGCTCAGGCCATATTAAGCTAATGTACTTATCAGTATTGCATAAGTCTTGTGAGTTAGAAGTTAAACTGAAATCCTCTGGCTCCATATTCAGTGCTGATTCTGTAACATACCTAACTTTTATACTGGCAAAATGTATTTAAATGCTCCATGTACTGTGAATAAACATACCTACTTCATGTCCTTTATTCATTTGTGAATGATCCTGTCCTTATTCTTCTCCCTACCTCTCATTTTTATCTATTCACCCCCCAAAGTCAAGCTGGATCATTTCTGTGGAGCTGGCAATTGGCCCAGAAGAAGGCATCAGTTACCTTACAGACAAGGGCTCCAATGTAAGTCTCTCTCTATTGTTTTGTCACTGTAACTGCCCATGAAAGGGTGCCCGCTGTGTTGTCTATTTAATCTTCAACAAAGGTGAATGAATAATTTAATCTTTGAGTCAAAGTAAGAAAAACAAGGTCATTCTTAGTAGAAATTGTAGTTCTGCCATTGATTCTTGTCATGGAAAGATTTCCAGTGCACAGTGAAACAGACATAAAGAACAATTGGAGACTGTCACTGAAATTCCTTAGTTGCGGTGTGGGCTCAGTGATTCTTCCCATGCATTTTTTATGAGAAATAGTTAGGTTAATTACTGTATTTTCTGAAAATTTGTTATTTATTTACTTAGAATTTTAGAAATTTAGAATTTTCTCTAACTTATGTAGGAAAACAGGTATTGTCTGAATTTTATAGGTAAGGAATGTAAATTCAGAGAGCCTATTGAACTTGACTAGTCACAGAGCTAGTCGGTGGTGATGCTGGAACCTACAACTATTTTTCTGATTTTTTTGTTCTAACTTGGGTGTTGTATATACTATACATAATTATGGCATGGTGGATTTTTATTTCATACTTTGAAGCACTTTTTCTGAAATACAAGTATATTTGGGATATAATCATTGTAAGAGTAGGTCAAGAAATACATGGATTATGATTCAGGATATTCATTCAATCATATATGTTATCAAGTGTCTCATATGCAAAACTGAACGTAAGAAGATATAAATACCTAACATGGTTAGTCCCTATCCTTTAGGAGTTGTTATCTAATTATAAAGATAATTATAATAGAGATTGCACTATTATAAAATATGTTAGCAGTCCTGTGAAGAAGAAATCACTTGCAACAAATAAAGACAGAGGAACCATTTTGCCATTGGCCACCCATCCTGTTATAGCAAGAAGAACCATATAAATCACTCCCTGACCCAAATCCACATATATTATTAAAAAAGCCCTCCAGGTAATGAAAGTCAGAGTCTTGAGTCCAGAGGATTGTAAACATTAAAATTAAAAATCAATAATTATGTATTATATTTTAAAAGTTGTATTAATAATATCTAAAGTAAAAGGAAGTACTTGAACTCAGCCTGGTCATGTGAAAGAAAAAAAAAGCCAAGTGGGAGGAGTTACAGCCAGTTAAATACCAATAACGTGATCTCACTGAAGTGGAGACACAGGAGAGATTATAGGGAATTTTGGGAAATACTAAGGATTTCTGGGGAATGAAGTCAAAGATTCAAAGTCTTCATTTATATAGGATCAATGGGATCCTTACTCTCTCTATCCCTGGTCTCTACCATCTCCTGATCACCACTTTGGATCAATACTGGATTCTGGAATTTCTGGCCTTCTTTCTCCTGTTTCCAGTTAGAGACTATTACATTGATTATTTTGTTTTGTTTCTTCTTTAGTTCTTCATTTTCTTCTTGAGTGGTACCTATATCAAAGCTTCTTAAGCCAAGTACATCAGAGCTGACCTGCCCTTGATATAATTTAAAAATAGATACCCTTACATACCTTAATATCTAGGCCTACTGTATGGTGGGAATAATATCCTAACACACACTCACCTTCACACTAATGCAAGTTAAACCAGTTTTTTCCTAAGGATTGCATTGAGACTGCTTAAGAACTAGCTTTTGAAATAATTTCCTGGTCACCTTAGTAAAAAACATCCACAAGGTGCTTTTAATGCTTGGCTTTATAGACTACAGTGGGGAACTCAGGCAGGCTCAACAGAATCAGTTCAGAATATTTTTTATGTATACCAAGTTGAATGTTGAATATCTTTCTCCTAATATAGCTAATTAAATCTCCTTTTGTTAACTATTTTTTAAAAAAGATAAGCTTCAGCAACATTTCCTAGTTCTGGTTTAGGGTGCACTAGAATTGATTCAAGGGTCTTCCATTATTACAGATAGGAATCTTTGTCTTTAATGGTTATCTCTTTGGTTTTGACGTGTTCAGTACTTTAGCAGCATCAAAGATTTTGTCTTACCTCTTCTTTGTCCATTATTTGCCTTCTAATCTTTATGTGCATATCAATATATACATATCTTTTGATTTCTTTTTATCACAAGGAGGACCCACAATAGTTTTTTGTTTGAAATCTGACTTGTCCTAAGACACTTCAGTTTAGAGAAGATCAATATATGATTACAAATGAAAGTGTCACTAGTAGACATTCCACTCTAAAACCTTTCACCCTTTAGCTTAAAGTACTTTGATAATCTTATTATTTTAAATCATCTTATATTATTATGTACTAATATTTAAATATTATATAATTATATTATTAGATATATTTGTTTTAAATATTAAGAACTAATATTTTTAGCATAATGTTATGCTATTAATATTAATCATTTGACTATTAATACGAAATGACATTTAGTGTCATTAATACCACGGTAAAGACAGTTATTTTACTTTAATTCCAAGGACAGATGAATTGGCATCAGGGCCATTTACTCTCTTAAGCATTAGTTAACTTGTCTTTTTAAGAATGGTTCTTTAGGGGGCAGCTGGGTAGCTCAGTGGATTGAGAGACAGGAGGTCCTAGGTTCAAATCTGACCTCAGAGACACCTCCCAGCTGTGTGACCCTGGGCAAGTCACTTAACCCCCATTGCCTAGCCCTTACCACTCTTCTGCCTTGGAGCCAATACACAGTATTGACTCCAAGATGGAAGGTAAGGGTTTAAAAAAAAAAAGAATGGTTCTTTACACAGTACCTTCTACTGATTTTTAAATCTCAGTTTTTCATTTGCTGAGGCATCACTGTGATGGGAGAAAGATAGTATCAACAAATGATAAGAGGTGAAATAAATTCTAGATAGACTGTTAGAAGAATGAGGTCAAATCACCACCACCCCTAACTTTCTAAAAATCAACATTGAAAGAAGTTTTTGAGCCAGCATATATCTCAGTTTAACAATGCAATAATTATGTATAGCAGTATTTAGAAAGCCTCTACCTTTACAGCCTACACATCTTGCAGACTTCAATCAAGTTCAGACCATTCAGTATTCAAACAGTGATGACAAAGACAGAAAAGGAATGCTGCAACTCAAAATAGCAGGAGCACCTGAGGTAAGAGACTACATTATCAATAAAGAAAAGACAATAAATGGGACAATTATGGCTATATGAATGTGAGTCATGATACTATCATTAAATTCTTAACTTAAGTATAATCTCCAAGTCTATTCTTCAAATATTATTTATCCCTAATAATGATGCTTGTCAAAGATAAGAATTTAATGACAGTATCATGACTCACAATTCATATAGCCCTTAGTTGTTACATGGAATTTTTTTACAACAACCCCTCTAGACAGGTATATTATAAGTATTATTATTCCCATTTTACATTTGAGGAAATTGATGCCCTTAGAGATTGTGATTTGTCAAAGCCCAAGAGCTAATAAGAGTTAGAAACTAAAGAAATAGAATACCAACTTCAGGATTCATCGCTGCCCACTCTTTATAAAGACTACTTTAGTCTATACAGTTCCCAATCTCTTGCAATATGAATACTTCTTATTAAACTAAAAAAAAAAATTAACAGATCCCCAACATGATCATAGTCATTTTATTAAATATCAGCTGTTTAAGAAAATGCATGATGAAAGAAAGATACCATGAATTTCAGTGACATAAAATGTGAGGATATAATTTAGTTAAATATTTGAATGTATTCATTGAAATGAAAGACAAGTCAACATTAACATTGTATTTGAAATATTATATGTACTTGTATATTTTTATGCTTATATATATAATTATTATAGGAATAGAATAGAATTTGTGATTGTGATCCAACTTATTCTCTAATTCTTTTTATCCATCCATTTTTAAAGGTGAAACATCAGAGAATTAGAACAAGGCTAGATCTAGATGTAAGGCTCCTTTCCTTATTTCAGTTTTATTACTGTCTGAATTATTTCTTAGTTCAGAATAGTGAGCCATAGGTTCCATGGATCTAAAACTGGAAAATACCTCAGTGGCTACTAGTCCAACCCTGCTCATTATTACAGAAGGTAACCAAGTCATGAAAAGGTTAAGGTACTTGACCAGGGTCCTACAAGTAGTACACAAAACCACAAATTCTAAAATATTATATAATGCAATTAAAAAAAAAAGAACTTTGCCTACTGTCTATTGGTTGCTGATGTCCAAAAATAAAACCATTCTAGCAGACAAACTAAACTAGGTTGAAGGTAACTGATAGGCCTCATATTCATTAGTGAATTAGGCCAATACCTAGCCCAAGCATTTGAAAACATTCCCCAGCAGAATGGACAGATAAGAACATTTTGTTCCATTTGTAATATTGAAAAATTAATATATACCAAATGTAATATGCTAAATTTAACATTTAGAAATTTGTTTGGAAATGTAATATTAATTTTTAAAAAGATTATATTGTGGTTGCTGTTTATAAAAGTAATTAACTCAAGTTATGAAGATGATAGTAGCTTTTAAGAATTTAATTTTAATATATAAGAAAGAAATAAGGAGGGAAAGAAATAGAAAAAAATATTTCCTAGCCTGCCACCCTAATCTTACCAGCCCATAAGAGTGTCTTTCGATCCAGCCACCAGCGCCAAATTGCAGACAAGCTCCCAGCCAAAAATCTCCAGAAAAAAAAGGCCCAGCCTCCTCTATGGTCTCATTTTTATAGACCTCCTGCTCCAGGTCAATCATTTCCCTCTCCCTTGGTCTACACTATCTCAAGAACCAATCAAAGTCTCTGACCCAACCCATAACCCCTAGCTCCGGGTCACTAATGGGCTGGCTCAAATGAGCAGAAAGTTCATGATCTGGGAGCAAGGGATTCCCTTTACACAGTGACCACAAAGGCAGCTGAAACAGGTGTTCTGGCTTCTGTAGAGCTCACAGTTAAGCATCCAAGAGACCAAGGTCATCTACTTCATCAGAGCCATCATCAGTCATCTTAATTTTTGTCTTACCACTGGACTTTGATGATTCTAGAAGAGAGAATGAGGCTGATATCTTTGCACAACTCTGCCTCACCTAATTTCAATTCATATTCATGTCAAGATATTATCTCTTGATGTCATTGGGCCTTTTCTGAAATGAAGAATGAACAAGTGGTTGCTGATTGATTGTAAATAGATAACAGACCAGTAGAATATAACTGGTAATTCTTTCCACCCAGACATATGATCACTAACAATTTTCACCTAAGACATTAACTGAAAGTTAGAGGGTTTTTTTTTATTTATCATATCAAGTTAGTGTGCAATTCAAATTGTCCCTCACAAAAGTATTGTTGGGTATTTTTTAAGTTTAAGAACTTTAGAAGTACTGTAATTGTTAGGAGATAAATTGTCTTATGACAAAATAAGATCATAAAATTAAATGTAAGGAACTATAGAAATCATATATATAGATGACTATATCAAATTTCCTCCCAATTCAAGAAAAACAATGTTTACAAATTACCAGCTGGAGGCACTGACAGTGTAGGATAAAGAAAAACTAATCCCTGCCCTCAAGGAGAGCTCCCATTCAACTCTGTATACAAAGGCAGGGTGTGTAGATAACTAAATACAAAGTAATTTGACTAAGAGACCATGAGAATTGAAAGAAAATAAAATTTGTGAGAGACTAAAATGAGGAGGAAGTAGGGCACAACTGGGAGCAATTCAGGTAAGGTCTGAATTAGCAAATGTAGACAAAAATTAGTGAGAAAAAGTTTCCTTTAAGAACAATGATAAAATGACTAAAAATATAAGAATTCCTCTGGTTATTTTGATACATAAAATTTAACTATATAAAAAGAATTAGTTGCTGAAGTATCTTATACTTTTTATAACAAATTATAAAATCTTCAAATATTAGCTACAGGTAGTAAATCTACTTTCCCTTTGATACAAGACTTTTAAAATATTATTTCCCATAGATTGCACCCAGAATAGATATAAGAAAAATGATTAAGCAACAGATAAAGTTGTCTTTTAAAATATTATTCAAATTATATATTACACTTATGTATCTAGCATAAGTCTCTTCTGTGCTCCATTCCCATACCAACAACTACTGTCTGCTCATTTTGAACTAGATGTACTAGATATTAGGTGTATTTAGAGAGACAGAGAGGAGAGAGAGAGGGGGAGAGAGAGACCTACTCTTATCTCTGCCACAAAGCACCTCTCACCTCTTTGTGGAACCAGACAAGTACTACCTCCTTCATGAAGCCTCACCAATCACTAGGGCCTTGTCACCTTAATGACCTTGTAATTATTTTATATATAATTATCTTCTCCAATAGAAGGTAATCTCTTTGACAGAAGAGGAGTTTCATTTTTGCTTATGTCTCTAATACTCAGCACAGAGCCTGACACATCTGTACTTAGTAAATACTTATTGATCAATTTATTGACTTCAGTTCCTTTCATGGTTTCAGGTGGCATTATTATTATCCCAAAGATAATATCTAGAAAAGATAGCTTCAAAGACATGGAGCCACCATTGTATCCTCAAGAATAGATCATGCATTTTTAACTTGATTTCCATTTTTGACAAGGTTACTAAATTGATAGATTAAGAGAATGTTGTGGTTTGCCAGAACAAATGCTATCTTTATAGAAAAGATGGAGCAATGTGAGCCAAATGATACCATTACAATATTTCAGAAAAAAATTAATAAAGAGAACCAAAGAATTTTCTTTAATGTTTCATGCAATGAATGAAAATTAGGAAGAGGAAGCTGTAGGCTTGAAGTAAGGAAAAGTTTCTTAATACCTAAAAATAGTATGAGCTGCCTCAGAGTTTGAGTTCCCTTCCACTTCAAGTTTCAAAATTTAATAGATGACCACCTGACACAGGTATGCTGTGGAGGGATTTCCTGTTCATTTAAGATTTAGATTTAGGGGGGCAGCTGGGTAGCTCAGTGGATTGAGAGCCAGGCCTAGAGATGGGAGGTCCCAGGTTCAAATCTGGCCTCAGACACTTCCCAGCTGTGTGACCCTGGGCAAGTCACTTAACCCCCATTGCCTAGCCCTTACCACTCTTCTGCCTTGGAGCCAATACACAGTATTGACTCCAAGATGGAAGGTAAGGGTTTAAAAAAAAAAAATTTAAATTCAGGGTATCACAGAGTTGGACATGACTGAAATGACTGAACAACAACGCCTAGGACCATAGTATCACATGACCATAAACTTAAAGCTGTCAGGAATCTTAGAGATCATCTAGACTAAACCCTCTTCCTATGCAAGGAAATTGAGGCCCCAGAAAGCTAAGTGAGTTTAGCCATACATAGAATAATAGTGAATAGGTGTGAGTTTAGAGTCTATAACTTCAGTCAGGGTGTACTTTGCACATTATGACCCCTGTCTTTCTCTAAATTGTTTGAAACTTTTTTAAAAACTCAAAACTTTTTACTTTTATTTTATCATAACTTCTTTTCTTTACACTTGTATACATTCTGTATAAGAAAAAGGATTTTCAGCCTTTCATTTCCTAAGAGATGGTTCTACATTTCACCAAATGAATTTTTTATTTTATTTTTCTTCCTCTTGCATTTTCAGGAATTGTGTTCTTAAATGTCATACTTCCTTTTTCATTCATATATTCTAATATATTATGTTTGATCACTGCTTCTACTCTGTTTTGAAATTTCTACCGAGTCCTGATGTCATGGCACAGCTGTTCTTTTGAATATGAGTAACAACAATAATGTCTCTTTTCTCCCCTTTAGCCTCTCACAGTGACAGCCCCATCTTTAACCATTGCAGAGAATATGGCTGACTTAATAGATGGATATTGCCGACTAGTTAATGGAGCCACACAATCTTTTATCATTAGACCCCAGAAAGGTACAGTACCATATCTATTTTGTTATTTATTTTTCTGTTTGAAATATGCCAGTAGGTATATAACAGTTAATACCAGTAGGTTTTAGCTTTTCTAAAAGATAAGTCTAGGCAGGGTACCAAATTTGAAGCTATAGTTCATCATAGCTTTAGCCAGTTCTTTATCTAAGAATGTTATACAAATACATAAAACATACAAAAATATTTCAAAAGTTAAAAGAAAATCATTTTTATTCTACTTAGAAATAAAGGTTTAGTGACTAAATATATAATGTAAGGGACTGGGAAAAATGTAAAGGCAATAACTGGTAGTTCTTACTCTTTCTTCAGAGAGCTGTGTGTTTTGACCTACCAATTTAATGTCATCTGTTAATGTGTATATAAAGATATATATTTAAATATTTTGTTATAGCTACAATTATTGTCATTGGTTGATTTAATTTGAAAGTGAACATTCTATTTTTTTAGATTATTTTAATTAAAATGCTCTATTTACTGCAGAGCACTATAGAATTGGGAATTATTATTATTCTTATTTTACCACTAAGGACTTGATAATTAATTTTATTTTTTTTCTTCTGGCAATATTTCAGGACACCAAAGAATAATACATAGGATTTCACACATGAAAATGGCTCATAGTTACTTCTTTCTTTGCACTTCTACCTACAATTAATTATATTTCCAGTGGTTGGGTAACTCTCATCTTTTTTATCATAGTCTTAGGAATCCCCTTTATATTCTGATGTCCATCTTCATTCATACCTTGTCACTCTTTGTTCCATTTTCTGTCTCCTTGGTGACTTTCAGATAAAATAAAAATTCCTTTATGGCATGAAAAGTTTTCCTACACTCTGGCTACAGCCTATCTTTGTAGAAAGATCTCACACTAATCTTCGTGCTCTCTAAATTCCAGCTAATCTGACCTGGTGACTGTTTACTATACGTCTTCCTCCATACCATTGTCCCTCATTTCTCAAACACTCTTCCTTCTCACCTTCACCTCTTAGGATCCCTAACTTTCTTCAAGAATCCCTTCCTACAAGAGACCATTCCTAATTCCTCCTAATTCATAATTCCTTGTAAAAAAAACTATATTTGTTGCATACCCACAAACTTCCATATGTATCTACACACACACACATATATGTATAAAAACAAATATATAACATATATATTGAATGTTTAACTGTGTATGTGTTATAGTCCTCTAAGAATATGTGAGTGGACAAGTGTGGAATGGATACATGGCTAGTTATATAACTGTCTACTCTTTTAGCACTCTACCAACATGATTTAAAAAAAAAAAGGAAAACAACACAGCTTGAAAAATATATATGTGCATTTACATATGTATGCATACACACAAACAAATACACAGAGTGATTTGTGGTTTAAGAAATATTTTCACATTTATTATTTCATTTGTCTCATAACCCTATTAAAAAACTAGCATGAGGATAAATTTTGGCTACTAGTTCGAAATCATGCCAACTCCATTTAAACCATTATCCCACTTCCCATAGTGCTTAGCACAGTACTTGACAGTGTTTAATAAGTTCTCAATTCATCTTCTCATTTTACAGATGAAGTATTTGGTGGGACAGCTGGGTATCTCAGTGGATTGTGAGCCAGGTCTAGAGATGGAAGGTCTTGGGTTAAGATCTGACCCCAGACATTTCCTAGCTGTGGGACCCTCATAGTATTGATTTTAAGATGGAAGGCAGTAAGGTTTAGAGTTCAAATGAGACTAGAAAGGCTTATCTACCCATGTGGGTTCTGCTACTGACCTACTGATTGACCTTGATGCTCAAGATTTCCTTTGTTAAAGATAGAGGTGATGATTTGCTGCACATTTTAATCAAATGTATTGAGCCTCTTAAAAGAAAAAAATATGTAAGTTGAAACTTCAGAATGATATTGAGTTAGTTAAGTAATCCATTGTGTTAAATTTAATTGTGGTTGAACTGACTATTTACTAGGTGGTTGCCAGGGATTTAATTTCTAAGTCCCAAAATGAATTACTAAAGTAAATAAAATTTATGGCAGTTTATTTACAATAGAGAGAAGATATTAAGGAAGAGAGAAAGGGGGAGAGAGAACGCACTAGAGCAAGAGATAGAGCAAGCAAGCAGTCTGGCTTCCTCTGATACCAGTTAGAAATTCTAATCCCCAGCCAGGGGAAAAGAGTCTCAAGACGATGGGCCTTTCCTGGAGGCCTCCAGGGGTCTAGTTCCTCCAGTCCAACTCTGAGTCAGAGATCTCTTTCCCCAATTCCTTCTGTGGTCCTCTTTTTAAAGATCTTTTTCTCTTGTGTCACCTCCCCTAAATTTCCCTTCTACCAATCACAGCAACTTCAAGTACTGTGTTTACATTTCTGGGGATTAAATCAACAAATAGACAGAGGATTACAATTCAATCTTCACAATCAAGGAAGAGCTAAGTACCTTCATTGTTACAATCAGGGAAGAGCTAAATTCAATCTTCACAATTATGTAGGATAATGGCAAAAGTACTGAACTTAGAATCACACCATCTTACTTGCTGGAATATTTCTTAGCCTTGTTGCTTGTTCAACCATTCCACATTTGATGGGCATCTCCTCAATTTCTAATTCTTTTCCACTTCAAAAAGAGCTCTTATAAATTTTTAGAACATATACTTTCTTTTCCTTTTTCTCTGATTATCTTAGGAAACAGACCTAATTGGTATTGCTGGGTAAAAGTTACACACAGTTTAATAACTCTTTGTGCATAATTCTATATTGCTCTCCAAAATGGCTGGATCAGTTTGCAGTTCCACCAACAGTGTATTAGTGTCCAAATTTTTCTGCGGCCCCTCCAACATTTGTCCTTTACCCCTTCTATCATTTTAGTCAAGATGTCTATAGGAAATTGAGTTGGAAATATCCACTGCTGATGTTAAGCTAAAAGTTCATGGGAGAAACTGGAGATAAATATATAAATATAACAGTCGTCTGCATAACAAGAATGGCAAAATCCATGGGAGATGATCAAATTACAGTGAGAGAAATTGTAGTTAGGGAAGACAAAAGTGACTACAACATGGGAAATTTTCACAATTATTGGGCATTATAAATGATGAATCAGCAAAGGAGACTGAGTAATGGTAGTCAGACCATTAAAAGACCAATATCATGGAAAGCATGGTTTCATGAAAATCTAAAAGAGATACAATATCCAGGAGAAGGTAATGAACAATGTCAAATTTAGCAGAAAGGTTGGGAAGAATGAGGACTAAGAAAAGACCATCAGACAGCAATTAAGAAATCATTGATAAGTTTGCAAAGAACAGTTTTCATTGTGTCATGAAGTTATCAATTAGATTGCAAAGAACTGAGAAGTACATAAGAGAAAAAGAAGTAAAGACAGAGAGTACAGATGGTTTTTTGAGGGAATTTGACTGGAAAAAGGAGAGTTATAGGATTGTAACCTGAGGAGATGGTAGAGGTTTAATCAGTTTTTTAAGGATGGAAAGGCTTATACATATTTTGAAGGCAATTAATGGGTGAGGGGGGAGAATGAGTTGAATGAGTTTCACTTTAGATAGGTAGCATTTTAAATACCCACAGAACAAAGAGTTTGAGATATCCAAAGGACAGTGCTTGGTGTGAGACTGTAGCTCTATAGCAACACACACACACACACACACACACACACTTTCCCTCTCTTGAGCATGGATGAAGATCCAGCAAAGGAGACTGATTATAGTTGGACAATGAGTAGCAAACGTATATAGCTTTTTGAAAGAGTTTAGCTGAGGAAGAAAAAAAAAGATAAGATAACTTTAGATGATAGCATATAATGAGGGATTTTTTTTTTTTTAGGCTGGAGATATTTGACTGAAGGCTGTAAGGAAGGAACTAATAGATAGGGAGAAGGTGAATATTAGAGGGAGGAAAGTGAAGGAGGAAAAAAAATACAATTTGCTAGAAAATATGACAGAGGTAGGCTTATTAGCATATAATTGTTAATAATAAGTTTAATTATTCTCTTTTTTAATAAGCATATATTAATTAGCATCTACTATGTGCCAGGTACTTTCTGACATACCAATGATAAAAAGACAAAAATGAAACAGTTACTGCTTTCAAGGAGCTTAATTTCTATCATGATAGACAACTTATACAAACACATAATTGATGCAAAATACAAGCTAGTTTAAGAAATAGAGGTACTAGCAAGTAGGGGAATCAAAAAAGGCTTTGATGAAGGCAGAGCTTGATGTAAGTCTTGATGGAAGGAAATAAAAGATTTCATTGAGACTGAGAGCATTCCAAGGATTAGGATAGGCATGAAAATAGAAGAGCAAGTGCCATGTGTGAGGAATAGCAAAAAGACAAAGTTGGCTGGACCATGTGGGCAAAGAGTAAAAAAGCTGAGAATGAAGGTCTTTGCCAGGTTGTGAAGGACTTTAAAAGTTTATTGAGTAGGAGAATGCCAGTATTGTGTTAGGATTTGTGCTTATGGAAGATCTCTTTGGCATCTATACAGAGAGCTAGATTTAGAGTGTGGAGAGATTTGAGTCAGGAAAATTAAATAACTGAAATGGTCAGGAACATTAGGATGCCTTATTGTTATATCTTATTTATTGCTAGAAACAAACTTATTTCAACTTAGGTAAGGGTAAGGCAGTGGGAGTTAAGTGTTTTGCTCAGGGTCAGACAGCTAGGAAGTATCTGAAACCAGCTATGAATCCAGAACCTCCCATCTCCAGGCCTGGCTCTCTATCCACAGAGCCACCTAGCTGCCCCCAACTAAATGATTTAGGAATGTTTAAAACAGCATATCCATCATTACTGTTATTGTTTAAAGTTCAGTTAATATTGTTTCAGATAAAAGAGTGGTTCCCATAAACTGTGACCGTGAAAATATGGTTTCAAGACTTTGAATTTCCAAACTGTAAAGATAATTTTTAATGTCTTGATTTTATAAAAATCAAAAATAAATGTGGTCGCCATGGGGAAATTCCCAAATATTAAACATACCCAAATCATCTGGGTTTTATGGAGATTTTAATTAATACAAATAAAAGGAATTAAGGAAAAGGAGAGAGAATAAGAGAAATATAGTATGAAGGGCCTAGGCCAACATGGCCTAGGCCTGAGCCTTAAGAGAGAGAGAGACCAGTCAGTCTTTAATCCACTCACCACAAAATCCTTCCAAGCAAAACACTAGTGTTCAGAGAGACCCTCCAGTTTAGCTCAGGAAGCTGCACTCAGTTCAGAGCCCCAGCAGTCTCCTCTTACTCCTGACCTCCAATTCGGCTCCAAAGCTGCATTTTTTTTTTCAGAGCCCTCCAGCTCCTTCCTTTTAAAGAAAATTTTCTCTTGTGTCACCTCCCCTAACTTTTTACATCTACCAGTCACAATAGATGTTTTCCAAAGGACTGACCATTCTTAATTGAGTAATTGACACCTGAGTAGACTAATCTTGTCCTTTGCAAGTTGCCTGATTAATTTGATCTTCATAGGTACTTAGCACCCCTTTGTATTAGATCTAAAAATAGAACTAGTTTAAGGGTTCTTGCTTCACTTTAAGTATGGGTTGGGGACTTTTCATTGTTATCAGTAGTTTACAACTTTATCTTCCCCTAAAGTATGCCTAAGTATGGGTGGAATAATGTTAGAGTTCCCACATTCCTGACCAAAGTCCCTTTATTGTTTTAAAATGGGGAATGGTCCTAACCAAATGTTCTAAGGTAGAGACTGAGAATTTTTAAGATTCACAAGTCTGAGAAATGTTAAGATTCACAGTATGAGATTTTTTTCATTCATTTAGTAAATACTTGAATTCATCCAATGTGCAAGAGACTGTGTAAATCCATAGAGTAATCTGTTTTTGAGGAAGGAATCTCGTGATGGCATTTATTTAGAGTAAATCACCTTTCTTTTGTCTAGTATAAGAATCTATATTAAGGCATCTCACCAGTTAGTATATGTGATACCATTATACTTCCTAAGAGAACTCATGCTATCTGCACAGTCTGAGACTGTCCTAAGTGAAAAAGTTATATTAGTACAATATTGGCATTAATGTATTCCATTACTGTGTTATTTTTATCATATGGTTGAAGGTTTATGCTATTGGCCAAGATTTTTTTGTGATGGATAAATAAATTTGTGGTATTCTTAGATTTTATTTGTATATGAATTATTTTATCATTATTCCCAGTGATTGCTAGTATATAATCAGCAATATTATACTTGTTTTTATGATCTAGCCTGGGTCAGATGATTTGTTCTTCATCATATTTAATGCCCAGTACAATAAAGATTAGAAGAATAACTATATATAATTGGAAAAAGTAAGCTTATTTTCTCAAAAAGCAGATGCCTTTTAGATTTTAGTAGACTCAAATTTAGAAGGCAAAAGGTGGCATTTTTACACAATTTGCTTCATAGAATTGCTGTGAAGAAAATATTATATAATTAATAAATTACCAAATGTTATTTAATAGAAATAGAGAATTTTGATCATATTTCTTTGCTTTGTCCTTTTGAATAAAGTGATCCTTTCAAAGAAATATGACTAGCCAGTTAAAATTACAGAGCTCTGAAAGTTGAAAATAAGATTGGGAAAAGCTAAAATAAGTAATCTAATAAACAAGATGTTTTCAATAGTGGTCTTGCTAAAACACTGGAATTACAGTTGATGTTATCATTGTAAGCACCAGAAGTTGATCTTTAGCAGAAAAAAAAATCTTTACTGAAAAGCTAATCTCACCTGTGTACCTCTTTTTTATTATTTATTTGTTTTGTTTTTGCAGAAGGTGAACGAGCCTTACCATCCATACCAAAGTAAGTATTATTTTAATCATTTATTATTTATGATTTTTCAGGGTGTATATTTGGCATCAAAATGATTGACTAAACCTTTTTTTTTTTTAATACCTGTAATGTAAGTTTTTAAGCACATCAGATTCATTAATGTCCATTATGGAATTCATTTTCTCCATCCCACTCCTCTCCCAAACTTCCCTATTTTTGGAAGAGAACATATTCATCTTTCCGCTTGCAACCTTAAAATAATTCTTGACTGTCTGTTATATTTTATTTCTCATTTCTATTCAGTTGCCAAGTCTTTTCATTTTCAGCTCTCTAGTATCTATCACTTTTGTACTTTTCCCCCCAGGTGGATAAGGTGTTCAAGGAGAATTAGCACCCATGGTGGAAGGGTTTGCTAAGCCCTTTTAGGGCTGCTCATCTACCTTTAGTGTCTTATCTTTCATCCAACTCTTGCTTCTGTGGTTCCAAGAAGCTGTAGCATGCACAGTAGCCACACCCAGGTAAAACCATCTTTACAGACAGTGAGGCCTCAGTAGACCTCAAACCCTTTTGTGAGTAAGGCAGTGTCTATCCAAAGCATGTGAAGATATTACCTGGCAGAATGGTTGAATGTGAAGAGTTGGCACTATGGAGTGTGTAGAGCTTGGTCGTATATTGAAGATACCAAAGTGATACAATGCATCCTGGGCCTTCACCAGTTGTCTTGACATTTCTCTTGCCATTGGACTAGGATGACTGCAGGAAAGAGTAAGACAGATGACTTTATGCAATTCTGCCTCACTAATTCCATTTCACATATGTCAAGACATCATACTGTAATATATTGATCCTATTTAAAATAAAGAACAAACAAAAACCTTTTCTTCTCCACTTAACTCAGAATTTCATCACCTCTTGCCTAAACTATTAGTTTAACTAACTGCATTAACTTTACTGTTTTCAATCTATTTCTTCAAATATTTCTTCTATCAAAAGAAAGTACTATTGGGACCATGATACTTTATGCAATAATTACTGGCTTTATTATCAGTGCACTAAAACCTCCAGATCCTTTTCATACATCTACTCTCTCACTGTGATTTTTTTAATCACACTTTTGAAGTTGATTTTTTTAACACAAATGTAGAACTTCATATTTTTTTTTTATTTTATCATATGTCATCTGAAAAAGTGATAAGTATTTCTTCCCTGCCTTGGTACATCAAATCAGTCATAACAGCATGAAGCATGGGGCAGCTAGGTGACTCAATGGATAAAAATCCAGGCCTAGAGACAGGAGGTCCTGGGTTCAAATGTGTCCTTAGATACTTCCTAGCTGTGTGACCCTGGGCCAGTCTAGCTCTAACCTCCCTTCTGCCTTGGAAGTGATTAATATTTTTTTAAAAGTCTAAAAACATCTGCAATGTGCCATACCCATGTTCTCACCACATGTGCACATAATTGTTTCTTATTAAACTTTTATTGACTAACTTTATCCTTACTTATCAAGCCAAGTCCATAAGTAGACTATCAACTCCCTGCGCTATAGCCCTCCCTTTTTTTAAAATATGATCTTTCAAGATGGGAGAGAAAGCAGAGCTGTGTCATATAATTTGAACAGTTCTACCTCCTGTCGGTTTTTATTTTCTCGTCTTCCAGAAAATTCTGTCTTTTTTAACCTTCTGATTTCTTCCCCATGTGGTTTAGAAAAATTCATTCTGTTAGCTATAGCTTTGTGGAGAGAAATCTAAGCTAATCTTTAGATTTGGAACTTCCATTATGATTCCTTTGAACCATGTTTATTTGTTTTCCACCTTCTCTTAGCTATCCCTGTTTACTGCATTTGCTTTTAAAATCTGAAGCATTTGATAAGTTCACTTTTCATTTCTATCTATATCATATACCTCCTCTTTTATTCATCACTAAATGTATTAGTGTCTTAAAATTTCATTCTTAATTCTAACTTTCTCTTCTAGTATAATTTCCTCTAGAGAATTTTAGGCCTTGGGATTTCATCTTTGAAACCCCTGACAATCTGCTTTTCCTAATTCTGGATAGGTGGTAGGTGTTTGATAATCAGTCTTGTTGTTTGAAGCTAAAAGGTGGAATTGATCTAGCTTATCAATTAAATGTTGCTTTAAAAAGTATTTAAAGTCAAAGCACTTTCTAAATATAAATAGTGAGTTGGTTAGAGAATTAACAAAACTATGAAAATAAAAATGACAGTTATATTTTAGGAGAAAGATAATCTCAGTTTTAGATATATTTAAAGTACTTCTGAGATATATAGATTAGGCCATCTGAAAAATGGGTGTTGAATTTATTGTAGTTCTTGGGGTTCAAGATAAAACATTTGAGAATCATCCAGATGTTCCAAATAGTTATAGCCAATAGAGTAAATCATGTCACTGTTATGACTAGATAGAATTAAGGGGGGGAAAAAAAACAAAAAACTTAAGATATATTCTTTTTTTTCCTTTTTTTTTATTAACTCTTACCTTCCATCAAGGTAGAAGAGTGGTAAGGGCTATGGGGGGTCAAGTGACTTGCCCAGGGTCACATAGCTGGGAAGTGTCTGAGGCCAGATTTGAACCTACAACCTCCCATCTCTGGGCCTGGCTCTCAATCCACTGAGCTACCCAACTGCCCCCTTAAGATGTATTGTTGAGAAAATGTCACATTAAGTGAGACTGGGGCAGAACAGACTGAGAGGTATCAAACTAGATGAGTGTATTCACAAAGAATTCGAGTAGGGTCATTTTTCTTGAAGGAGTTGTTCAACCATGTATGATATTACACAGAGAAATTTAAAGTAGAACTATCATCAGTGGGACCTTTTAAGTACTGTTTTTATCTAAGTGGCAAACAAGCCAGATTGTAAAAAATTGTGCAATGTATCCTTAGTAAAAGATAGCAACAAGTAAAGATACTTTTTTTGGTAAATGTTTGCATCTCCTTCATTTGTCTTTTATGACAGAAGTCAAGTTGTTTTTTTTTTCCCTCATACACACTTATCTATGACTAGAAAGGGAGAATATTGGAGATATTAGAGATAAATACAGGTTCTTGGTTGAACAGTTTGTAGCAGCACAATAAAAAATGAAAAATGTATTATTGAATCAAAGAACAGAATTAGAATCACAAACATTGGAGAACATTTAGTTCAGTGCCTGGTGGGAGAAGCTTCTGATAATCTCTGATGATGAGTAAAAAAAACAAGAAAAATCTTTGGATCATATGTTTATTAGCTGCAAGGGATCTCAAGGCCATCTGACTCAAACCCTTATTTTATAGATGAAGAAATTTGTCCAATTAAGTAACCTAACCAAAATCACATATGGAGAAGGGCCAAGGACTTCTGCTGATTACAGAGCCAATGTGCTTTATTTCACTTGATTGCTCCCAAGTGGCTCAAAGCAGAATTAATATCATTTTGGTGATGTAGAGCATGGATTTTCTCCTAATATAAGTAAAATTCAAATTGGGAGAAATTAAGAATAAACATGTTTATGGGAAAAGATAAAAAGTTCCTCTCTATAGACATTTTGAGTTGAAGCATCAAGGACGTACAATTTAAAATATCTAATATAGATAATTCAAAATGGGATAGTTTTAGAGTTGGATATATAGTTGTGAAAATCATTTACATCAGTGGTGTCCAACTCAAATAGAAACAGGCCACTAAACATACATAATTATCCTTGGGGGCCAAATATTGACTTCAAAAATCACATCTTTTTAGATTTCTTTTATGAATACATCACACATTAAAATCAGATAGAAACCATGTTTTATCTAGTTTGGGTCCTGCACTTTGGCACCACTAAATTGCACAGAGATAACTGAACTCATGGAAATGGATGAGATCACCTGGAGAGAGGGAAGAAAAGAGAGCCCTGCACAGAACTTTGGTATACACATTCAAAAGATGAGGATCACCAGGGAGGTGTAGTTATTTCCCCAAACCATATCTTTTTTCTTGAAGTTTTCCAGTGACAGGAACACTACCATCTCCCTAGATAGTTCTAATGGTTAGGAAATTTTCTGTGACATGAACTGCAAAGTGTGTCTCTTTGAAACTTCTTCCCATTGCTCATGGTAAAATACAAGTCTAATTCTGCTTTTCCTTGACAGTCCTTCAAATACTTGAAGATAACAGAGTATCTGACACATAGTAAGCACCTAGCAAATGCTCTTTCTCTGTGTATGTCATACTCCTTCTATACAGATTCCAGTTCCTTCACTGATCATTCAAGTAAGATACTCCTCAGCTTATCATGTCCATCTTAAACTGTGCCTTCCAGAATCTGTCACTGTACTCCAAATCAGGTCTAAACAGGGCAGAGTACATATTCTAGATTTGATAAATATGCAATCTAGATCTTTATCCAAGTCACTTATAAAAAAAAAAATTAAGCATGTCAGGGTCAGCACAACAAGAAAATTGAAGTTTAGAGATTAAGTGGCTTGTCTACCTTCACATGGCCAGTGAAATCTGAGCTAGAATTATGAGCCCAGATGTCCTGATTTGTAAGTTGTAGGCTTCAATTTAAAGATACCATTCAATAGATGAATAGAAGTTGTATGTGACTTTAACTCTCTTAACTCATAGGTAGGATTGGATAATAAGAATTTGCCCAATGCCTCACAATCTTGTTATGAGCAATGTGTTTTATAAACTTTAAAGTTCTGTATTCACCTATTATAATTGGCCAAATGGTTTGAGAGTATAATAAATGTAGTAATATTAGAAATTATCTAATCCAAACCCATCTCATTTCATAAATGAGGAAGTTGAAATAATACAATTTGCCCAGGGATGCAGTTTGATAAAAAATCAAGAGCCAGGATTCAGTATCAAGTAATCTGACTTCATATCAACTGTTCTTTCCACAAAACAAAATTATTTGATGTCTAGATATTTTCATTCTTGTTTTTTAAAGGAAAGGTGCATCCACAAGTTAATTTTAAATATGGGATAGTTTCTGATGAATATTTTTCAGTAGGCACTTTAAAATTTTGTACCTTTTTTCAACTCATTTCTTCTCAGAAAATTTAGTAATATCATAGCAAGTACATGTGTTTTTTTCTTGTGCTAATTACCTGAAATTTTCAAAATGACGCTTCTAGCAGCCATGTTGTACATCAGGAAAACATTTCATTTTTACAGTTCTGCCAATCCCTTTTGACTTCCTTCATTTCAAAAAGAAAACAGTGATTTAGGAAATTAATAAATGGAATTACTAATAAATGATAGAATTTCCATTATAAAACTCATAATTTTTCATTCTCTGATTCTAAAAATATATATATAAAATGTTGACTGTATATGTAAAGTGGAAATTCTGTTCCTTTTTTGGCCACATTATGTAACAGGCAAGAAGATGTTTTTAAGTCACTTTTCTCTATTGGAATAAATGTTGGCAATATTAATCCATGTTACATACTTTTAAATTTCAAAGAACATACCAAGCTTGAGAATGCCTAATCTTATTTCAGTAATGTTTCCAATTTTATTTTAAAATTTTCCATTTTTGCTTTAAAGCAATTTTATTATATTCTTATATTCTCATATAAAATTTTACATTTTAATCCAGATCTATATTACATTTAAATTTTGTAAACTGTATCATGATACCATTTAAAATATTATGTAAGGTTGACTCAAACATTTTTGCCTTACTATTTAGGTGTTTTAATGAATGTTTTAAGAGCTAAATATTTTTTAAGCAGTCAAGTTTTAATTACTCAGGTGGACCTGAGTGATAGAATCCAAATTTTTCTTTCTCTTTGTATATCCTACACTCTATAATTCTATATCTATGAAAAATGAATTAGTCTTTCTAATTACAATGGGTTTCCTATTAGAATGAATTCATAGTCTGTCTGACTATGAAAAATATAGAGTATTCAAAAGATTTGAACCTCTCTTTTTTAGGCTAGCCAACAATGAGAAGCAAGGAGTAAGGACACATACAGTCTCTGTATCAGGTAAGTGTTGATAAATGTAAAATTTATTAATAATTCAATAAACATTCAATTCAATAAATAGTTGCCATGTTATAGATTTCTGTAGTCTCCTCCTAAATTTGATTTGTTTGATGAATATACTTTTAATTTTTTATTTGATTGTTTATTTTTTTCTAATATACTTTTTAACCAAGGTTATGTGTGGTTTGAAAATGTAAAGAAAATGCTATGCAATTCAGAAGTGTTTTTCCAATTGAAAGACTAATCATTTTGATTTATATCAGAATACTTTGATTTTTAAATTTTGAGTCAGAATTCATGTCTTAAGCAGACAAGAGAAATAAGAAAAATTAAAATTGTGGTTATAGGTTTCTGAAAGTAGCAGAAACATTATTTTATTATTTTTTATTTTATGAGTTTTACTTTAATATAAATCAATGTTCATTTGAAATAATGTATATTGACAACTGTCATTTGACCATCATGATTTAGTTGTTGTTTTGTAAGTTCATAAACACCTTTTATGTACTTTTAATAATAAATCCCAGGTGAGTTTAATGTAAGATATCCTGATTTTAGAATCAGCTAAATTTCACATTTTATTCTGTGGTTTAAGATTATTGCTGTCTCTATTTAGTTAAGAAAAGTGCTACTAGTGAAAGGAAAGATAACAGTTGTTGATTTTCTGCAGAAAAGAGAAGCTATAATATAATAGTTACTGGTATAGGACTGTGACAGCCAAATTGTTTCATAAACTTAAGTCTTAAGCATTTCTCCACAGATCTGTGAAAATTAAAAACCTTGAACCATAAAACTAATTTTGACAATGACCATCCCCTGCTGGTCTACTACTGATGTAACTGACTTAGAAAGTACTCTGTACTTTGGTCTAGACATAATCATAAATTTTGTAATATAGCACCACTATGGCCAGTTACCAGCCCTTGAGTTCATAGGATTTGTTTTGTTTGTTTGTTTATTTTATTCTTAGCAGGTTTGGGGAAGATAGGGAACCTTATCTTTGTACCTGAACTTTATCATCAGATTACTGATTACCTAGCATCTGGGGATCATGGGAATGGGAAGCTATAGACAACAAAAAGAGCATTTTTAACAGTTTTATTGGAAGTTAAAAGGATTATCCAAAGAAGGATTTTTCCTTCATGTGGCTACTAGGGCAATGATATAGACAACAGTGAAGAGGAAACAAGATGCTCAGTTTCTATTTTGCTTCTGTTTTCTCTGACATGGAGAATGACCTGTGTACTAGAAAAGATAGAACACAAATGACTAGCAGAAGTTCACATCCAAGATAAAAGTATCCTTTTTGCCCTCAATGAATTCAGATCATCTGACCCTGAGAAACTATGTTCCTGGAAAAGCTGGCAGACGTAATTACTGATGTGCTATCAGTAATATTTAAAAGATTATGAAAGATGAGAAAATTGCTACAAAACTTGAGGATAAACATCCTAATTTCAGTAAAAATAAAAAAAAAACAACAACCCAGACCTGTGAACCATAAAATTCTCAAAAGATATATGGGAAGAATCTTCCCATATCTCTTTCCATAGCAAACTTTTTCTTTATAATTTAGCAATATTCAGTTTCAGTTGTTTTGTGGTAGTTTTTCTTTCCATTTACTTGATTTGTTGAAGTCATTGTGCATCTTGTTTTCCTAGCTCTGCTTCTTTTAGTGGCAACAGTTCCTATAAATCTTTGCATGTTTTTCTAAATTTATCATATATTCATCTCTGTATTCACAATTCATTAGAAACAAAAGTATTCCATTACATTCGCTTGCTACAATTTGTTAAGCTGTTCTCCAAACAATTAGTATCTCCTTTTTTCCAATTATTTTCAACCACAAAAAGTACTTATATAAATATTTTGATATATGTAAGCCTTTTTGTCAGTGACCTAAGGGAAAGGGTATGGGGAGACAGTAATATCTAGCAGTAGAATCTCTTTGTCAAAGGCATTTTATTTTCATAATTCCAAATTGCTTTCCAGAATGGTTATACCTCTTTGATAGCTCCACCAAAAAAAAAAACACACTTCCTTCAACACTAACATTTACCCTTTTTTACCATCTTTTCCAGTTTTGTGGATGTGAGATGAAACCCCAAGGATTTTTTTGTGTTTGTGTGAAAGCATAGATAGCTATTGTAAAACAAATTACATAATATAATATGTAACATAATAATATTATATAATTATTTGTTTTAAATATGTAATAAATTCTCACATTAGCTATGTACAGAAATCTATGTCTTAGACCTAGAGATGGGAGATCCTGACTTGATTCAAAGCTAGCCTGACACTTCCTTGCCATATGACCCTGTTCAAATTACTTACTTCCTATTATCTAGCCCTTATTGTTCTTCTGCCTTGAAACTAATACATAATATTGATTCTAATGTGGAAGTTAAGGATTTTTTTAATCCCTCTCTCTTTTTTTTTCCTTTCCCTCTTAATCTACTCTTTCCCCACAAAAACAAGTAATTTTATATGGGTTGTCCATATATTATCATACAGTACATATTTCCTATTTTGTCATGTTGTGAAACAAGAGATATAATGCTTACAATAGTAAAAAATTCATTTTGGTTTTTATTTGCAATTCCTTATTATTAATTATTCTGCAACCTTCTTTTATGTGATTGTCAACAATTTACCACTATGTTTTGAGAATTGTTTCTTTTGACTACTTATCTACTAAAGAATGACTTTTAGTCTCACCTTTCTCTTTTTACTTGTCTTTATCTTAGCTTTCAAACCCTTGTTGAAGATACTTGATACAAAGATTATTTTCCATTTACCTTTTTCTTCTCTTAGCCTAGCTGTATGAATTTTCTTTGCAAAAATGCCTTCAAATTTTGTATTATAAAAATAACTATTTTATCTTTTATAATTGTTTCTATCTCTTGTCTGATTAAGAATGTATAGCTTACTCATAGATTGATACATCATGGTGTTTACAATTCAAGTTACACACTGATTTTTAAATTATTGGTGAAATAGAGTATAAGATGTTATAAGTCACATGGCTTTCCAGTTTTCCCAACAGGTCTTATAAAATAGGGAATTCATTGCTAGATAATTTGTGCTTTGGAGTTTATTCTACACTGATACTGAATTCCATTATTTCTGATTCTTTCATGTGTAGTCGGTTCCCTTTTTAACTTTTCTACTTTTTAACTTTTTTTATTTTAAAATGGTTTTAATGAGTGCTGCTTTATAATCTGAGGTCTAGAAGTGTCCCCTCATTTTTCTTCTCCCTTTGTTTTCTAGATCATTTGTTCTTCAAAATAAATTTCATTGCAATTTTATATAGCTTTATCAAATATTCCTCTGGTGGTTTGACTGTATGGCTTTAAATCAATTATTCATGAGGAGATGATGAAGAATGTAGACTAGAGTACCATTAGAGTAATTCAGGACTGATTGGATTGCAGGAATCAAAGGAGTAGTTAATGTAGCGATAATGTGGCAGGAGGTCTCTAGTGGAGTGACTAATAGATCTATCTTTGACCCTGTGCTATATTTAACATTTTATCAGTTATTCAGTTAAAGTCATTTTCATCAAATTTGTAAATGATATAAAGCTAGAATAATGACAAGCACTGGACATAGAATCCAAAAGTAATGTGACAGATTAGAACAATTGGCTGACTCTAGTAAGATGCAGTTTAGTAGGGAAAATATGCATTTTTATACAGAATTTTAAAAATTAAATATAATAAATTTATATTTTATATATATTTATACATAAATATATATATAATAAATTAAATTAAATTAAATTTTTAAATATAGAATGAAAGAAGTAGGTTTTGATTGAAGTTCCAAAAAGAAAAATCTTTGGGTTTCAAAGGTCTGCATGCTTATATATTATCAAATGACATTATATGTAAAACATTTTATAAAATTTGATGCACTGTATAATTATTTATTTATTTATATTTTATGTGTTTTATATAATTATTTATATAGTTATATTTATATACTACTATTATGATTCAGCAATCTTATGTGCCCATGAGAAAAACTAACTTTTAATTTAAAAACAGAATTTAATCTGCATTAAGAGAGTCATAGCTTCCAAAAATGAAGTAGTGATTATCTATTCCACTCTGGCCATACTTCATCTACAACACTGTGTTCATTTCTTGGTGCCACATTTTAAGACTGCTATTTCCTGGGAAGACTTATTTGAACTGGTGCAAACTGAAATGAACAGAACCAGAACAGTATTGTTCAATGATCAACTGTGAAAGATTTAGCTATTCTCAGCAGTACAGTGAGCCATGACAATTAAAAAGGACTTATGAAATAGAATGCTATCCACCTCCAGAGAAGGAACCAATGGAATCTGAATGCAGATCACTTTTGTAAAAAACTTTATTCTTGTGTTTTTTCTTTGTTTTCTTTTCTTTTGCAACATATCTAATATGGAAATATGTTTTGCATTACTATACATGTATAATATCAAATTGCCTGCCTTTTCAAGGAGAGAAGGGGAGATTTGGAACTCAAAAAAAATTTTAGGGGGCAGCTAGATAGTTCAGTGGGTTGAGAACCAGGTCTAGAGATGGGAGATCCGTGGGTCAAATCTGGCCCCAGACACTTCCTAGCTGTGTAACCCTGGGCAACTCACTTAACTCCTATTGCCTAGTCCTTACTGCTCTTCTGCCTTAGAACCAGTACACTGTATTGTCTAATTCCTCCTACAACTTTTTTTTTTTTAGAGAAGAGCACCCAAACCAGTCATGTCTTCATTCCTTTCCAGTTTCCACTCTCAGTTCTCTAGACTTTCTCTACTATGACCCAAAAGCCTCCTCTCCCTGGGAGTTCACTCTCTCTATGGTCTTCTTACACTAAAAGTGCACTCCATTTTTAGGAAAAACATTCTCCAGGCTCCACACCTCACACTGGACTTTTTCTGTTCTTCCCACTATGTGAATACCCTTTCCGTCACCTACCCTCATTTCATTTCCTCATTACAATTTAAGCTCGTTGAGGACAGGGACTATAATTCTTTCTGCCTGTATATTCCTAGCACTTAATATAATATCTGGTACATAGCAAGCATTTCGTAAATGCTTGTGGTCTTGCTGATAGTTATCTTAAGGTATATGAAAAGCTATCATGTTGAGGACTAATGCAGTGAACCTGCAAAACAAAGAACAATGAGAGAAAAAATGGCAAATTTAGGCCTTATATCAGGAGAAAAACTTTCTAGTTATTAGAACTATCTAAAAGCATCATAAACTGCCTGGAGGGGTAATGAGGGAAAGGTTCCTCATCTTCAAGTGAATGCTAAATATATAACAATGTAAAATTATTATTTTATACATAGATAGGACTAGATGGCTACTGAAACCACATTAAACAATCAAATCCTTTGTTTCTTTGGTTCTTAGTGAGCATTGTATAATTTTAGTGTCATTCTGAAACCCTCAAACTCTTGACTTTGAGGCGTGGGGTATCTTGTGAAAGGAACAAAGAAGGAAGCAAATGTCACTGGATTGTAGAGTATGGAGATAGAAGTTGTCATTCAGTTATATGCAACTCTTCATGGCCCAATAAACAATACTGTCTATGGAGTCTTCTTGGCAGATACTGAAATGATTTGCCATTTCCTTCTCCATTATTTTAAGGCAGAGGTCAAATGACTTGTTCATGGTCACATAGCTAAAAAGTGTCTGAATATACATTTGAATTCAAGTCTTTCTGACTCCAGGCTTACCACCCTATCAGCCACATAGCTCCTGATGAAAGAACAAGATGTAATAAAATTAGAAAGGTAGGATTTGCATTTTTTTAAAAGACTTTGAAAGCTTCTTCTCCACTGCCCATTCTCCCCCTTCCCCAAAAATCCCTTACTTTGATCTTTCTGACCTCGGTAACTATTGTCCTATATCTCTTTCGTCCTTAGTGGCTAAAGTCCTTGATTGAAAGGCCATCTACAAGAAGTGCCTCTGCTTTCTCTCTTCTCATTGCTAAGCATCTTACAATCTAGCTTCCATTCTCTTTGTTTCGTTGAAATGGCTCTTTCTAAAGTTACCAGTGACTTCTTAGTCACCAAATCTAATAGCCTTCTTAATCCTCATTTTTCTTGACCCCTCTGCAGACTTTGACACTGTTAATGATGCTATCTTCTGTAATAGAGGGTAAAATGGGAAAGATTTGTGATAAGGGAAAAGGATGATAAAGGGAATAGTGTCTTTCCCCCCAAACCCCCTCTAAGGTTGCCTTCAGCTTTGCATGCTGGGTTCTATGAAGAATCTTATTGAAGAGGCTTATGGTGGTAAGTTCTCTTCTTCTTGGGGAAAGTCACTTCTCTCCCCCTTACTCTCATGTTTCCTTCTAGTAATATTTGAGTCAGTTCTTGAGTCTTTCTTTAACTAAAATTTATTGGAGGGAAACAGAAAAGGATACAGGGCAGATGGAGGGTAAAGATTTAGTGTTCAGGAAGGAAAGAGGGAGAAGGGGTCACTAACTAGCTAATATCTTTCCTCCCAAAGTTAAGCAGATCAAGTTTGGTTCATTTGACCCACTTGGGATCAGAATAAAAAGGACGCTGGTTCTTGGCCACACAGGGAAGTATCCCAAGTTCAGATTCAAAGGAGGTAGATAGAAATCTTCCTTGTTGGACAGCTTATTTTTCAAAGTCCTGTCCAATTAGCTTGTCTTCTGATGTGATGTGGGTCAGGAATCACAGAATGAAGATCACTGGATCAAGGAGCCAGCTGTAGCTACCTGTCTGGCCTGTAGTACCAGACAGAAATTAGTTGGCTAACTGCTGGATCAGTTCAGCTCTCCTCCCTCTCCAGAGTTCTGAGTTCCTTTTTCCACCCATCCCCCACTGCTGTAGGATTCTTCAGCTCTTCTCTCCAAGATGTCAAACCTTCTCTTACATCTCCTCCTTCTGTCTTTCCGCATAGTTGTCACCTTGACTCCACACAGTAATGTCTTACTTACCTTTATTCTATTACTATGATATCCTATCTATTCTACTTATTAATTCCACTTTATACCCCCACCCAAAATAAAAAATCTTAGCCTAATCTTCTCTGTCCTGTTCTTAAACCTATGCTAAATCTGGGTTGTGGGAAAATAATTTTAGGTTGGGTATATAGGTATAAGGTTCTTAAACAATGTAACAATTTTGATTTGGGGTTGTCAATATTTCTAACAATGTGCAACAGTGCATAAAGTTATGCAATGACAATGTACTATGTAACTATAAAGTGAATGTATATTCTTCTATTCCTTATGTCTTTTATGCTTATATAAAGTGTATTAATTATAATGTTTATGTATATACTGTTTTTCTTATTTACAGTTTGATTCATTCTTTCCCTAACGCTAACTTTCTATGTGTACAGAACTTCCCTTTTCTTCCCTTTGTCCCTATCTGTTATGGGTTAATATATTAATTCCTTCCTATTCTAAGTCAGTCCATTAGTATATTAGTAATACACATCATGTACATGTATGTTTCCTATACAATTATTGCATACAATGCATACATATATAAGCTCTGTTTTGAAGTCATCCAGACAAAAAATTATTCCCTTTTTGCCTATATGAATTCTGGCAGAGGCTTATTTACAAATGTACTTTTTTTTCTCTTTTTCATGTAATGGATTGTTCCTATTTACGATAGTCCCTAAAAATCAGTATGATATTGTGTTTATGTTCTAAGTATGTAATGTGGATGCATATACTCACGTACCATCTGGTATTTCCTCTAAACATGTTGTCTGATAAATCTGATCACTTTCTTTCTTATTGTGCCAGGTTTTATGTGCATGTGTGTGCAATTCCCTAAGTGTGGTGTTAATTTGTATGACAGTTAATCTTACGTGACCCATTCTATGGAAGTTCATTTTCTATATTGCCCTTGATTGACAGTCAGTTCCTTGTTGTTTAAGTCCATTTGTAGTGTTTGGTGTTGATTAGAGTTTTCTTAGGTCTAGATTTCTTCTCCTTTACTGCAACCCATCTTGTCAGTTGTCTCACCTTGAATGTTGTCTCTCGTCTGATTATTGGAACATACGGGATCATGCATGCATGTAAAATTGTTTTGGTTTTTGTGTGCTAGTAAGAGTGGTTTTTGTATTGGGTGTGTGCTAATGAGATATTTTGTAGAGCATATCTGTGTTGTTTCATGTGTGATTGTGTGTTATCTTATGATATGAGTTTGCAGAGGTTTGAGATGGAGAAT
Source organism: Monodelphis domestica (assembly GCF_027887165.1). Taxonomy (NCBI): domain Eukaryota; kingdom Metazoa; phylum Chordata; class Mammalia; order Didelphimorphia; family Didelphidae; genus Monodelphis; species Monodelphis domestica. The sequence goes on from NC_077229.1 coordinate 112,218,050, forward strand.
TGATGTCCTTTTTGTATTGTGTATTATTCTATTTTGTTTTCGCTTTCGGTTGGACTTCCTATTCTCAGTGTTTCTTCTTCTTCTGCATTTTGTCTTGGAGTGTGGGTTTCTTGATTGTATTCTGGGGCAATCAATGTCTCTGTTTTTCTGGGGCATTTTGTCCACGTATGTGTTTTGTGAAAGTTTTCTGCTGGTTTCCTCTGAGGCAGCTCGAGTTTCTTGCATAGGTTCTGGATTGATTTCTGTTGTATCTTCTGGTGTGTCAATGTGAGCATAATGATGTTTGGCATGAGAAGCATGGTATCACAGTTCTTTTCCCATAACGTTGATGGAAGTAGGTATAGTGAGAGTGACTTCAAATGGTCCATTCCACCTTGGTTCTGTTGGTGTTTTTTGCTGAAATTTTTCATGTATACTTTTATCTCCTGGCTTGATGTTATGTAATGAGAAATCTAGTGATACCCTTTGTACTCACAATCCCCATCTTCTCAGGTCTTCCAGCCTATTTTGTATTTCTGTCAGATAGGTGTGTAGTTGGCATTCTCTTCCTAGCATGGATATATAAGATAGTTTAGCAGCCCTTCCATGCTATAAAGCTTCTCCATACTGTATCTCGTAAGGGGAAATATGCAAGTATCCTCTAAGATAGAATAGCACAAGAGGAAGAACTTGTATCCACTTGAGTTTGTGCACAGTTTCCCTATTGTGGTTTTTAGTTCTTTGTTCATTCTTTCTACTTGCTCTGAATTCTCTGGCCTATATATATCATGTAGGCTTCCCTTTGTTCCCAGATTCTTATAAACTTTTTGCAACATATGTGATGTAAAATGAGTTCCCCTATCTGAGTCAATAGTGTCTGGTATGCCATATCTTGGGATTATTTCTTTTAGTTATTTTCTCACTACCATAGCTGTATTGTTCTTTTTAGCCAGATATGCTTCTGTCCATCTTGTAAGTCTGTCCACTATCACTAATGCATATTTGTATCCTCTATCACTAGGCATCTTTATATAATCTATCTGCAAGAATTGGAATGGTGTGTAAGCTAGTGGTGTTCCTCCCAATGCCTTCCTCTTGAAACAACCTTGTTTGAATTGTCTGCAAAGGTTACATGCCTGACAAACTCTTATTGCATGTATGGATATCCCTGGTGCTACCCAAAATCTTCTAATTTCATCTGACAATGCTTTTACTCCATAGTGACCTTTGGAGTGTATAACATTGCAGAGGTGTTGTTATAATCTTTTGGGTAGAATAGGTTTCCCTCCTTGCTATCCAAATTCCTTTTAACAATTTGGCTCCTAGTTGGCTTTTCCATGACTGCACTTCCTCTTCGTTGTAATCTTGTGTGATATTGTGCTTTTCAACTAGCACAAATTTCAGCACATGTATGAGACCAAATCTGGCAGCATATTTCGCTGTTACATCCACTCTGTTGTTGCCCTGGGATATTTCATCATTGCCAAAAGAGTGTACCCTGCACTGTATTACTGCAGTTTCTTTAGGCGATGTCACTGAATCTAAGAAGTTTGATATCAGATTTCCATATGCTATTTTCTTCCCAGATGTTGTGACAAATCCTCTATTCTTCCAAATTTCTCCTGACAAATGTAGTGTAGAAAATGCATATACAGAATCACAGAAAATGTTGACTTTCTTATCTTTTCCTAAGCTGTTATGAGTGTTTTTATCTCTGCACCTTGAGCGCTAACATGGCTTGGTAATGAAGCATGCCAGAGTGTTCTGTCATTTGTTACTACAGCTGATCCTGTAACTCTTTTCCCTTTATAAATGTAAGAGGATCCATCAGAAAATATCTGTAAGTCAGGATTGTTAAATGGTGTATTTTTCAAATCTTGTCTGGTCTTGTGCACTATTCTCTTATACTTCTCTAGGTTTTTAGGACATCATTCTGTCTTGGTCCTCCTATTACTCAGTATCTTTTGCTGTATCTTCATATAAATCATATCCATGAACCATGGATGTTACATAGGACCCTCTCCTCTTCTCTCTCTATACCACTTCATTTAATGATTTCATCAACTTCCATAGATTTAATTACCATCTTTATGTTAAGATTTTCAAATCTACATATGCCACACCCATTGACCTCTTTGCTGACTTCCAATCTTATATCTCAAAGTGCCCCTCAGATATCTCAAACTGGATGTCCAAAACTGAACTCATTATTCTTCCCCCCTAAAATGTTTCCCCTTCCCCTCCTAATTTCCTTATTTCTCTTGCAGTCTTAATGTCATCATTGATTCCTCATTCTCACATACACAGCATATCCCATCTGTTACCAAAGCCTATTGATTTTATCTTTGCAGCATCTCTCAAATACATGCTCTTCTTTCCTTTGAAATGGCCCCTGCTCTAGGCCAAGACTAAAGTGGAAGGAGATATGGTACACAACTTTCTGTTTGCAGATGGCTATACACTCAATGAAGACTTCTGAAATAGAGATGCAACACTATATGAATCAATTCTTTTCTTGTGCTAATTTTGTCCTGACAATTAACACCAAGGAATAGAGGTTTTCTAAAAGCCATCACTGCATCATTCATACATGGGACCATTGATTACAATAAATGGAGACATTTTGTGAATAAGTTCACTAACCTTGGCAGTGTACTTTCCAGGAATGCAAACATAGATAATAAGGTTGACATAAGCATTGCCTGAGGTAGCTCAGTGTTTTGGGAAAGCTCTGAAGGAAAGTGTAGGAGAAAAGAGGTATTGGGGTGCCTATCACACTCAAGGTCTACAGAGACATTCTGTTGGCCTCATTTTTGTAAGCCTGTGAAACTTGGGCAGTCTACCAACACCATGCCAGAAATTGAATCGTTACCATTTGAATTGTTTTAGGAATATTCTGAAGGTCACCTGGCAAGAGAAGGTACTAGATATTGAGGTCCTTTATTGAGCTGAACAACCAAGAATCAGACTCTACCACAGAGAGCACAACTCCAGTGGGCTGGCCATGTTGTTTGGATACTAAACGCATATGTGCCTCAAAGACCATATTACGAAGAACTCACACAATTCATATGCTGACACAGAGGTCAGAAGAAGCAATACAAGGACAATCTCAAGGTCTCTGAGGAATTTTGGTATCAGTTATGAGACAAGGAAGACACCAGCACTGGACCATCCACTATTGTGTACCTGCATCAAAAAAGGTGCTGTGCCCTTTCAGCAAAGTAGAATTGCAATAGCTCAAAAGAAACATGAGATGTGCAAATTTAGAAACATCTCCATCCCAAATATTCATAGGTGTTTTGGGGACCCATCCTGTACTAGAGCTTTCCAAGTTTATATTGTTCTGATAAACCAGTATATTGACCCAACAGAGTGATATCATTTTGGTCCTTTTCAAGTACAACCACCACCATCCAATTCTAGAGCAAGCCCTTCTCACCTCACACTTGGACTATTGCAATAGTCTACCAGTGGGTCTGCCTACCTTGTCTCTTCCCATTCCGATCCATCCTCCATTTAAGCTGCCAAAATGATTTCCCAAAGCACAGATACAACTGTTTCATTTTCTGCTCCCATACTATTCACCTAACTTCATTTCCTCTCATCACCTCCAGGATATAAACTCCTCTGGCATTCAAAGCCTTTCATAACTTACCTTGTTCTACCTTTCTAGTCTTCTTATACCTTACTCCTCACCACAAACTCTTGGATCCATTAACATTGGCCTTCTTGCTATTTCATGACAAGATGCTTTGTCTCTCATCTCTGCCTCAACCTCACAATTTTCATTGGCTGTCTTCTGTGCCTGGAATATTCTCCCTCATCTCTCTGCCTATTGGTTTCTCTGGCTTCTTTCAAATTCCCACTAAACTCATATCTTCTTCAGGAAAACTTCCCAAACCCTCTTAATTCTGGTGCCTTCCCTCTTTTATTTCCTCTTTATCCTATATATAGCTTGTTCATGCATATCTCTTTGCTTTTTCTCCTCCCCACCCCCACACCCTTTGGAGTAAGCTCCTTGAGAGTAAAGATGGTCTTTTTCTTCTTTTTGCCTCCATGCTTAGCACAGTTTAGTTTTTATTGACTGACTTGACTTCTCTCCATTCACATAGCTATCACCCTAGATCAATCCTGTAGCAACTCTCTACTATTTTTATAACCTGATTCTTCTCCTGGCCTTAAGTCTTAATCCACTTAAATATCCTCTACCTGTCAACATTAATATTTTTAAAGCATGTATCTGAACTCCTCACTCCATCAAAAGATTTCTATGGCTTATTTTTGTCTTTAGTATCAAATACAAATTCTGCTATTTTGTACTTAAAGCCTTTCACAATGTGCTCCGACCTGTCTTTGAACCTCACTTCCTTTTATGTCCTTTAAAATGGCTTGCTTTCACTTCTTTCAAAACACTCCATCTCCCAACTCTGAGCATCTATATAGACATTTTCCATGCTTGGAATCAACTTTCACCACACCTCTGCCTCAGAATCTCTAGCTTGCTTCCCTACCTTTTACATCAAGCTTTCCTGATTTCCCCAACACTTGGAACTTCCTCTCAACCAAAATTACCTCTTATTTACATATGTATAAATGTTGTTTACTCCCAGTAGGATGAAAGTTTCTTGAGATTGGGACTTCTTTTGTTTTTGTCTTTGAATGGGCAGTGCCTAGCATGTAGTAAATAATCTTTATCTAGATCATCTCTTAGCTCACTTTTAGCTCTAAATTTCTGATCTTTTGAATGTAAAGTACTTATTCCATACATAATCTTTGATGTGGATACTTAGTTGCAACAGTTATGTTTATGTGCTTTTAAATCCCCTGTTAAAGGTTTCTATATAAAAACAAACTTGAAGATACATTTTTTTAATGTAATACCAGGAGTTCTTAATTTAGGGTATATGAACTTTTTTTTAATTCAATAATTACATTTCAGTATCCTTGGTTTCTTTGGAATCATATGTATTTTTTTAGGCAAAATTACATTAAAAATATTATTCTTAGATGGGGTACATAGGTTTCACTAGACTTCCAGAAGGGTCCAGGACCCAGAAGAAGGTTAAATGCTCATTTAGATCCTACAATAATGGGACTCAAAAATTATTAATAATTTTTAATAAGCTTTCTTAAGGAACATGTATTAGAACTTTGAGCACATGTGATGCAAGCAGTCTTTTGTGTTTTCCAAATTTAGTAAAGTTAAGGAACTACAAGACTGATTAATTGTGATTTATAAAGTCATGACCTTAAGGGAGCACTTTCCACATCAACTACTTCCTCTGAATAAATTTCCCTTTCTAAACCTTACTTTCCTCATATGTAAAATTCGTGTTTAAGCTCTTATGAGATTTGAAAATTCTCTTAGTTACAGTGCTCTGTTTCTGGAATTTGAAGTTCAAATAGATCTGTTTTAGAAGTGTGGTTTTAGGGGGCAGTGAGGTGGTTCAGTGGATTAAGAGCCAGGCCTAGAAATCTGAGGTTGTGGGTTTAAATCTGATCTCCAACACTTTCTCACTGTGACCCTGGCAAGTCACTTAACCCTCATTGCCTAGGCCTTATAGCTCTTCTTCCTTGGACCCAATGTACAGAATTTATTCTAAAATGGAAGGTTAGGGTTTCGTTGGGGGTTTTTAAGTGTGGTTTTAGGATATGTGAAAGGACCCCCTTTTCTAACTTTCTGGATTAGGACTTTTTTGTACTATCAAGTCCCTAAATAAATCGGCAGACTGTAGTTATATCAGAGATTTCCAAAATTTTGAAATGTTTTAGCTTAATTTTATCAATGGATTTAGGATTTAAAATCTCCCCATCAACTCCATTCACAACATATCCATGGCATTATTATGTATGTTCATCATATTTTGGAGATAGCTCCTCCTTGAGCCCTCATTGACCTTGTTTATCCACTGTTTCTGGAAATACCAGCTGTGTTCAGTTCACCCATCAATTAACTTAACAAATTTCTTCTTGATATCTTCCCTAGCTTTGCCTTTGTGGGGATACACCCTCCTTTCTTACTTAGCTCTTTTTCATGTATTGTTTTTCTTCATTAGAATTAAGTTCCATGAAGGTCTATTTGTTTAGCTCATTGTTTCCCATATAGTAAAAATAAATGATGGGGCACCTAGGTGGCTCGGTAGATAGAGAGCCAAGCCTAGTGATGGGATGTCCTGGGTTCAAATGTGACTTCAGATTCCTCCTAGCTGTGTGACTTGGGTCAAGCTACTTAATTCCCATTGCCTGGTCCATACCTCTCTTAATGCCTTGGAAGCAGTACATAGTCTTGATTCTAAGACATGTTTTTATGTGATTGTTTAAGGGAAAGAGACAAGAGGGACACATCTAAATATCTTAAGTTTATTGATGGGAAATGGGAGAGGATGGAGGGTAACAAAGGTGAAGGGAAAAGTTCTTAATCTTATCCTCAAACTAATTTCCTTAATACTATCCTATAGGCTAACTTATCTAGGCTAACTAAGTTAAGTATCCCCCAAACAGAACCTCACAAACTGAGTCCAGTAAATGAGCCAAGATCCCAGAGGTAAAGTCCCAAAGTAGGTCCAGAAGCGAAGTGATGGTTCTTCTTTGGTCTTCAGTCTAGCTGCCAACAGCCAGTTCAAGCAGTTTTTCTCCTCTCAAGCTGGTATCTCAGAAAGGCCAGAAATCTTGTAGATAGGTGAAAATCACAGCTAACTTCCAAAGCTTCACCCAGAAGGTTGGTTTCAGTTGGGACCCCCTTAGAATCTTGACCTAGTCTCTCATGTGATTCTTTGTCACATGTCCCTGCCAATCATTTTGCAGAATAATTTTGCATCAAGGAGATTTGCTTACTACAGACAGAAGGTAAAAGCTTTTAAATTAATAAATTAAAAGATCCATTCTCCACAAATAATTTTTACCAAAGTGCTGTAGAAACTTCACCTTTAGTTCTTATAACATTTCAGATATACCAGAGCAGCATTCATTCTTTCAGTCTGCTATCCTTCACTATTGCCATGTGACAAAACTAACTCCTTTATCAATTTTATGGTATATCCCTTAGTCCATTTCTTGCCCAAAGGTCAGTGTTTGAAATAAATATATTTCAAATATATGTTTCAAATATATTTCAAAGAGAGAAATATGTTTCTCTCTTTCTGTTTCCTCTTGATTTCCCCCACAAACTTATTCCAGAAATGCTAACTTGTTCCCCTTCACCTGCCACTGGGTTTTTTCAGTGTTCTAGGGAACAGAAATACCAGCACTTCTTCTAGAGGAAAAACTTCCAGGAGTCTGTTGGCAATTGGAAAACCATCTGACTCAGGCTACCCAGAATTCTAAACAGCTACCTTCACAAGATTCTGTCTGGCCTTAAAGAAACCTTACCCACTATTCTTTACCCTGTCCTTACCTGCTAAGATCCCAATTACTCCAAATGGTCCTCATTAGCCCCATGGCTTAATTAATCCTAATAGTAGTTCTGAGAAAGATCTAGGTGTTTCATGGCATGCCATTCACATAGCAGTGTGACGTGGCAGTCAAGGAGGGATTATACTTGTTCAGTTTGGTCCTGCAAAATAAACCAAGAGCCATGAGTTAAAGTTGCAAGGAGACAGATTTATGCTTGATGTCAAGAAAAACTTTCTAATGATTAGAAGTATCCAAAAGTGGAATAGACTCCTCCAAGAGGTGGATGAGTGCCCCTCTTTTGAGGTTGAGAAAAGACTGTATTACCACTTCTTTAATATGTTGTAATAGTTATTCTTTTCATAGTTGATTTGGACTGTATGGCCACTGACATTCTTTCATTTCTCAAATTCTGTGATCCATTTATAAACTAAAAAGGTTTGGGCTACATGATCTCCAGGTTCCCTTCTAACTAAAATATGGGACTTTATGTGCTAATCAAATTGATAATCTCATTGATTTGGATATTCCCTCTGTAATCAAGGAAGAATGGCAAAAAGCATAGTAAAACCTGAAATGTAATCAAAATGGACCCAAGAGAAGCAGATGGAACAGTCATGAGCCAGCAGGGGAAGAGAATTCCATGGAATTCCAAAGGAGAAAAACTGTTGGCCAGAACTAGGTCTGGTCTCTCACTTCTCTCACTGACTTACTCTCTCAACCGGGGACTCTGGCCAGAACTAGGGAGCAGAGTAGGTTTTCCATATACCTTTTCCTTACCTGGTTATTGCTGAAGAAAAGTGTTTCTTTTTTTATTGAAGGTCATCCTGAATCATCATTTCACCCTTGAAATATAGTTTGGTCTCCCATCAAATATAACTATAGAAAAGATAGGAATAGGGTCTCTCCAGTCCCTCTGTCCTACCTTTTCCCCTTTTATCTTTCTTTCCCAAGAAATAAATTAGCTATTTAGTATACCAAAGACTATCTCTGAAGTTTGTAATAGGAGGGAAGATTGTCAACATACAGAAGAAGGTTGAAAGGGGTTGACTCACTCTTGGTCAGGTCCAGACTCCATTAAGCTTAGTGGGGAAGGAGGAAGTGGCTACACATTAATCAGCCCTCTCCAGCAGCTGGTTTCCTGTTCCTAGCATTTTGAGGTCCCCTCTTTCAGTCCCACTATTACACCTCCAATAAGGAAGATTACAGCCAATCAATATTTGCCCTTCGTGCTGAATGTCCTCCTCCATTTTTCCTGACTTTAGTAGCATACAAGTGGAATAATTGGGCCTCATAACTAAAACTCACTTTTACTACTTGACCAGCTTATCTTAAGTTTTGGTTGTATTTTTTTACAAATTTTTCCAATTTTATTCCAATAATCTTTCCCATTCTTCAGCAAAGTTTTTTCCATTTGTTTTGTATCACTCATACCTACTATGCATCTCTGCATTGTTCTCTATATGATATTCATTTTTAATTCTTTTGAGCCTTCAGCCAAACCATAACATGAGAATACTAAAAGAAGGGCCATTGTTTCATGGTGACATTTAGAGTCATTAAAGAAACATTGAAATTTCCTGAAAGCAATATAGCCCACTCTCTTCAAATTAACTGTAAGACAATTCACTGTTTATTTGTACTGTATGCCCCCAGTATATAAACTAATGGACCAATAGATTTTTTTAGCCTAGTACATATGAACACTAAACATACTTCACACTTGGTTTTGTTTTTTTTCATGCATTGATATTCAGGCCAATTTCTTTTAAATGGTTACAGATCACTTCCATGTAGTTCTATAATGACCTAACACAATGTCATCTACAAATGGGAATATCCAAAGGACTTCACTGTATAGGAGATCTTTCTTCAGTTTTGATTTTTTTATCTTCACCTTTTGCAAGCCTATATCTCCCTATTTTATGACTTGCCTGATATTTAGGATCAAAGGGTCTTAAATAAGGTCAATCAGTAAGCATTTTGAAGTGCAGAAGCCAGGAGTTGAAGACAAGGAGGGAGAGCATTTTAGGGATGGGAGATACTACTGAAAATGCCTGGAGTCAGATTCAAGTGTATTGTTTAAGAAACAGCAAAGGCGCCAGGGTCACTGAATCATAGAATATGTGAAAGATGGTTAGATAAATATGAGGGGGCCAGACCATGGAGTTCTTTGAAAACTTAACTGAGGATTATGTAATTGATCCTTTAGATAAAAGGGGACAACTGACCAGTAATTGTCAGTATTCTTGTGGACATCTTTTTTTGATAATAATAAAGTTTGAATGTTTTTTTTTTCTTCTGCACCTTCAGATACTTTAAGATTCTATCTATTTTTCTCCTGTAGCTGGGGGAGGGTGGAAATATTTTTATATCATCTTACTTATCTTTAGTCTGTTGGAGCCCTTGTGACAAGCTTTTGTGAAATCTCACATACATATGATTTCTTAGAAGTTACAATATCTTACAGCTTTTGTTTTAAAGTATTAATTTTAAGGAAGTTATAAAGTAGCTCAAATACATTGTTTATATTTTATACTTTCAAAGTATACTAAATTATAAATGTTGAAGGTAGAAGGAACTTCAGAAATTATTTAGCCTATCCACCTCAGTTTTCATAGTCATATAGTCATAGGATTATAGACCTAAGAGACAGATGGGGAATCTGAAGACCAAAAGTTAAGTAAAAATTGCCCTAAGATCTCATGTACCAAGTGTCCAACTGTTGTGTTTCCAGTGCTAAAACTCAATATTTTCCCTGTATTTAAGACTGAAGGAATTTCTTGTGTCTGAATTATGTTCTAGTTATCATTTTGATGGTTGTATGGGATAAGTATTTTCTGTCTCCTAGCTAAAAACTTAACTTTATGACATATGAAATATTATGTGTAAAAATTATGTTCAACTTAGAGAGAGTTCATTGAAGTGCTTTTAAATTCACTATGGACTTTATATGTTAACAGCATTTTTAAATTTTGGGTGTATGTATCTTTTTGCGTGTATATTTTTACATCTTATTACAGAGTGAATTAATGAATGAAAAGCATTTATTAAATACTTACTATATGTCAAATACTATGCTAAGTGCTATGGAGAGAGACAGAAAAACTTAGATTAGCCTGACTCCCAAAGTGTTTACAATTTAATTTGGAAGAGACAGCATAAGTTCAGCTGTAGAACAGACAAAAAGACTGCAAGTCCTATGGTACATGAATAGGGCAGGTGGCTAGGCTTAGATACTTTTAGGTTATGTCAGTAGGTCAAGTAACAGTGAGTAGAGGTTCTACAGAGCCCAAAGACAGGGCAGATGTGCAGACCTAGAAACCTTCCGTCATTGGAAAGAATAGAGTTGTCACTGCCATCTCATCCAAGCCATTTTAGGAATTGTACAAATCATTTCTGGGCAGGAAGGGATAAAGAAAAAAGACAAAGGAAGGAAAGTTCCCAGTAGAGAGGTTCCTGGGCACCATGCAGAAAGAACTGGTCTAGGATTTCGAGTCCCACTTCTTTTTTTTTTTTAAACCCTTACCTTCCATCTTGGAATCAATACTGTCTATTGGCTCCAAGGCAGAAGAGTGGTAAGGGCTAGGCAATGGGGGTCAAGTGACTTGCCCAGGGTCACACAGCTAGGAAGTGGCTGAGGCCAGATTTGAACCTAGGACCTCCCGTCTCTAGGCCTGACTCTCAATCCACTGAGCTACCCAGCTGCCCCCTTAAAAGGATCTTCTTGACAGTTCTATATTTTTCCTTCCTTCCTTTGATACCTTAAATTCTGTTATTTGGCAGCTCTAATGATACCATGAGGAAAGAAGAGTCACTTTGACATTGTCATATTGATCCTTTGCAGTGATTTGTTGATTTTTGGAACAAATCCCAGATACTAAAAGCCCACTAATTACAGAGTAGATGTATTTATAAATGTTGTTTTTATAAAAGTTCTTAAACTAAAAGAATATTTAAATCTATCTAGATCTGAGGATAGCTGAATCTTGGTTAAACCCTTGAAATATTCTGAAGACAGTGTTCTGTTTGTTCCAATTCAGTAGCTTTTTGCAATCCCCAATTTTAGTTGTTCAGTGGACTTTGGAGGTTTTTTTACTAAAACTTTTTTTTCATTGAAAAGTTCTGAGACTTGTGTACTATCAAAACTTTTATAGCATAAAAGTCTTAAACATCATACAACCCAACCCCATAATTTTGTTTTAAAATGTATTATATTTTTGTTTGCCTGTCACGCTTATTTCTATACAGATTTTATACATATTTTTCTCTTCTTCCTCTTTCCCATTTTAAAGCAGTCACCTTTTGTAATGAAGGAGGAAAGGAGAAAGAGAGAAAAAAAGCAATTCAACAAAACAACCAATATATCTGAGCCTGACAAAATATGCAGTTTGGCAAGCACATAGTACCCCATCTCTGGAAAGAAGGGAGTGTGGTACATTTCCTTATCTCCTTCAGTGCTTAGCTTGGACAGTATTACTGCACATTGTTCAATTTAAGATTTGTTTTTTGGTTTTTGCCCAAATCCTTTGTTTTATAGATGAAGAAGGTAACTCTCAGAGTAATTGGTTTTCTCAAGGCCAAATAGATAAGATCATCAATTTAGAGCAGCAAAGGACCTCAGAAGTCTTCGAAGAGGTCAGGAGGAAAAAAAAATGACTTTATAAAGGTCACAAAAGTAACAGTAAGTCATAGCAAGTGAAAGAACTAGGATTCTAAACCTGTTTGTCTGACTTCAAATCCAAAACCATGGCCACTGTGCCAAAGTGCCTCTCCATAAATATTTTTAGTTTATTTCTTTAAAATGATTCTTTTGATATAAACAATAATTTCAAAACTACCTGAGTGAGCTTCTTGATGCAACAACTTACAAAGACATAAAGAAATAGTTTCCAAAATTCAGTATATTTTCCCTAATTTGTTAGCTGAGCCACTATTCTTTGCTTGAGAAGTTCTTATCTGAGATTTCATCTAGACTTAGAATGGTTTTTTAAATATTCAGATAAAAATAAAGGTTGCAATGTAATTTCAGCTGAGAAGACCAAAAGTTGGCTTCAAAAATTAAAACCACTTTTAAATTATTGTTATAATCCTTGACTTAGATGCCATTTTTAAAAAATACCCTTTCGTTAACAAAGTAGATACAAAATGTTTGTTTTGAACAAATCTCTGCCAGTCTTCACTTATTGCTAAAAATTGAAGCTATAATTTGAAGAAGTTTTCTAGATCAGAGTTTTCCATAGTAGGGACCAAAGCCCTATATCTGTCCCAAATGTATGGAAGTAAAATGAATTCAATAACCAATGCTAGACCTTGTCTTTTAACACCATCACACCTCTCCATATTCCTATCATCTCCTGAACCAGACTCAGGAAAGTTATAATCTTATGGCTACAAGATACATGTAGTATAGTAGCAGCTCAGGAGGAAAATTCTGTCATTACCCTTCCATTAGACTATCCACTTCACCTCCAAGAACACCTTGCAGATGGCTGAGGGGACATGACAGAGGAGAGACTCTAAACAAACACTCTAATGCAAATACTAACAACATGGCAATGGGTTCGAATCAAGAACACATGTGATACCCAGTGGAATCACGCGTTGGCCACGGGGGGGGGGGGGGGGGGGGGAGGGAGGAAAAGAAAATGATCTTTGTCTTTAATGAAAAATGCATGGAAATGATCAAATAAAATACTATAAAATTAAAAAAAAAAAACACCTTGCAGGAGATGCCCTTTGGAAGTTAGATTAACATTTTGTTTCTTTTTCTTGTCTTTAGTTTTTCCTCTCTCTCCAGTCTATCCATGACAGAGCTAGCTATGTAATTTTCTGAAAATTTATTCTAAAATGGAAGGTTAGGGTTTTGTTGGGGGTTTTTTAAGCGCTAGCTGAGGGGATTAGGGGAAGGAAATAAAGGCTTTAATTAGATGGTAGAGCTTGAGCTGAGTATGAAGGAAACTAGAAATTCTAGAGGCAAAGGTGAAAGGAGCATATTGCAGGCATGAAGGACAGCCAGTGCAGTTACAGTAATGAGAATTGGGACCTCCTGTAAGAATGACAACTTAGCTAGATTATAAACTCTGTAAAGAGATAACTCTTGAAAGTTTTGTTAAAGTCAAATTCTGATGAATTTAAATGCCAAGCAAGGTTTAAATCTGATCCTAGCTTTAAGAGGGATCTCTTTGCATTAATTGAATAGAGGAGTGGCTTGCCTATGATTTTTTTTTTTTGATGATCCTCATCTTAAGGACAGATGAGCTAAATTCAGAGGACTTATTAACTCATTGACTTCACTGATAAATTTTTCAGCCTCAAGTCTCAAACTTTTTATTTCAAGATGAGAGATCAGAATAGGTATGGGGGAAATGTGCTTTTTAACAGGTCAAGAGTAGCTCCCCTGCTAATGAAGAGAGGTGACTTGGTGAAACAAATAGATGGAGCACTGACTGAATTCAGAGGCTCTGGATTCAAATTCCACCCTGAGTACTTACTATTTTACCTATGTTTCCAATGGGCAAGGCAGTTTAACTCCCTGGCCTTAGTTTCTTCATCTGTAAAATGAAGGAGTTGGACTAGATGGTGTCAGAAATCCCTTATAACTCTAGATCTATGAGTATTTTATCTGTCATCATTCTCCATTAATACATAAAACACCAATAAATAGATGGTTAAAGTGTTGAAGTACTAGTGTGGCAAAAGTACAGTAGAATGGGAAACCACATGTGCTGCTAACCTAAAGCAAATATTTTATCTTTATACCTAAGTATTTGTACATTGTGTTTAAAAAGTATTATAAATTTTCTTTTACTTTAAAAATAATGTTTCTATTTTTCTCTTTTCTTCTTTTTTTTGCCAAGAAGGAGTCAGTCACTGTCAGCATAAAGTTAAGAAAACCAAGCGCTTTCTTCCCTTGGTCTTCTGTTCCCATGAGCCTCCACCCACGGGTATTGCACTGATATTTGCTGGGACTATCTTAGTCCTCAAACCCTTCAAATAAACAAACCTTGTCACTGTTTGTTTACATTGCTCCAAACCTGGCTACTAGAGCAGTAGTATTCAGTAATTGCTTATGCGCTACCTTCTATTGGAGAATTGTGCTGTAGGAGCCCTGCCTCATAATCTTCTTGGCTGCAATTTACAGGAGTTTTGATTTGGGTTTTTTTTAAATGCATGTTAATTCAAAAAGTACTTTTGGAGTTTATGTGACCCCAGCATTTCCTTAGGAGCACTGCAGGTTTTTTTCATTCATAATTCCCTAAAAAAGCATGCAGATGAATGAAATAGAATGGTTGCAGTGAATTCAAATAGACTGCTTTTCATTCTTTGTAATGAATATTGAGTGATGCTGAGGATATAGACAAATTTAATGATATCTGTTCAGTTTTATGGCCTAGGAAAGGTTTTTTTATAATAGTTGGTATATGAATTTCACCAAACACTATTCATTTAAACAACAGTTTCTACTTGTAAGCAAGGCTTAAAGTAGAATGTCTGAAGAGGTTATTCTACATCAACTGGCCTGCTGCCAGGATACTCTATTCAGAATATCAGTGATTCATTTGAATGGGATTCCTGTGGACTTATTTTTGTTGGTTATTACTTAAAATACATTTTAATGAATAGTCTGCTTGTTTCAAGTAGTTTAAAAGTAGTAAATTAACAATAAAAGAATAAATTCCATTAAAAGGGGGGTATATCTAAGGCATCTAACCATGGAAAACTTTCAAGGTCATTTTATTTTGTAGTTAAAGGATTGGTTTAAATTTAACATTTCCACTGCATAATGTTGCATAATCTAACTCTGAATTCATGTAGCCCAGTATATGTTCCCAAGTTACTAGAATAAATGTCACCTATCTTATCCAAAGATTACTCCTCCTGAATAGGACATGGAAGATTAATATGGAGATAGGGAAAAAAATTTTTCTTTTAAGATAGTTAAATGCTGCACTCAATTTTATATCTCTTGAGCTGGTCGTTTTTTAAAAGCTGGGATTTTCTACTCTTGATTTACTTGTGATTTTAATAGTGAATTTTTCCCTTTCTTTCCTTTTCTCTTTCCTGCTTCCCCTTCCTTCCCTGTTTTCCCCCTCTCCCTCTCTCTCTCCCTCTCTCTCTCCCTCTCTCTTTCTTTCTCTCTCTCTCTCTCTCTCTGCATGCCACCTGGATCTGCAGATGAAATTAGTGGGGACGGTAATATGCATTTTCACATTTGTGTTACTAATATGGCTTATGAAACTTTACTAATACTTTTCAGAGGTTGGCTTAAGCCCAGAGCAAAGGATTTAAAAGGCAGAATGTGCTTCAGCCTCAAATCACACAGATAAAATGTTTTTCAACAATGAGCCTTTATATATATGTATATATATAAAGCTTGTGACTTTAAGGAAAGTTTGACACTTAATTATTTGAAGTAGTGATTTCTGTTGTAATTCAGTAAGAAATCCAAGTTGCATGCATTTGCATTAATGTTGTAGGATTTTAAGGTTTTACAAAATCCTTGTGAAAATATTTACATTTATTTTATTTTAAATTAGAAAAAATTTTAATATGAATGAAATTCATGCCATATATCAAGTTTAAATTCCAAGCCCTTAAATTCCTGGCAGTCTATGGATATTAGAAGAATGCATGAGAAGAGAACATGAAAATATAATTAAATATAGGGTACAATGTTAAGAGCTCTGGCCTAGGAATCAGAAGACTTGGCTTCAGGTCTCTTCTGTCATTTAGTAGTTGAATGCTTCTAGACAAATCATTTAATCTCTTTGAGACTCCTTTTCCTCATCTGTAAAACTGGTCTGATTATATTTTTAATTCTGAGTCACAGCACATCATAATTACCCTGGTAATTCAAACTAAGATGATTTCCTTGTGGCTATTTCTTCTAGGAGTACTGAGCTCACTCCACCTAATCTCATTTTATACAATTTTTGTCCCTACCTTCCCTTAATTTTCTTATAGGAACTACCCAAATCACTGGATCCTCTCTTCTAATCCTTTTAGTTTTTTAATAGTCCCAGCATGAGCTATTCACTTAAAAACTGTGAAGTATTATATAAATGCAATCTATTATAATAATAACATTTTAATAGTATTGACTTTGTAACACTAGACTAATAGTAAAAAACAAAAATTAAAAGACTAAACAATATATATGAGAGATAATTACTCCTCAAAATGACATCATTTTTTGGAGTAACATTTTGTCACTTTTCTCATCTGGTAATATGCATCATTTAGTGGTCCAGATATAATGTAAATTTGAAAGAATTAAAAATTTGTAAATTATAATTAAATGGCAACAGGAATAACATTTCTTTTCTATCTTTATTAAAGAACTAATGCATATTGAAAAAGTTTTACCAACATTTGTATGATGTGTTTAAAACAGGAAGGGCTCATGATCAATTTAAGAGTATTTAAAGGAGGTGTCATAATAATCCTAAACAGTTGTGGCTGTGGAAAAAAAAGTCTTTTTATTTAGTTCAAAGGGTTCTTCAACTTTTTTTGTGTCATGAATCCCTTTGACAATCTGGTAAAACCCGTGGCTCCCTTCTCAGACCAATGTATTTTGTTGTGTTTTGTTTTTTTTTTTAATTCGAAATTTGAAACAATGTTAAATTTTTATTAGAGATTCGTAGAAAAATAAAGATGATTTTTTTCCCCCAATCCGAGTTCATGAACCCATTGATTTACTTTGAGATATAATAAGAAAAGCATCACTATCATAATCTGTCACCTCTGTAAATGTGTAATTGATTATAATGCCCATGTACACAAATTTTGTTTTTTTAAAAACACCATTTTTCTGTTCATGCTTGGAAAAAAATTTTTTTAATTCATACAAAGGCTACAACTTTAAGTTGGAACAATTCTATTATTACAAAATGTTTCTGTGATGAAATATAATGCTGCTTTGATAGAGAAGACAATTAGTGCCTTTTTCCTATTTCATGTACTTAAAGACATTTTTATGATTTTCTACTTGTTTTCTAATCTTATCATCACAAGTCTCTAAGATTTTAGTTATATGCCTTAGGAGCTAAACCTGAAAGGGCTCTCATGCAACATTTAGTCTTAGGGACACTGAGGCAGATTTATAAGACTTGGAAAGTTAAATGACTTGCCCAAGAGCACACAAGTATTAAGAATCTGTAGGGAAATCTCAACTCTAGCCTTCTGGTTCCAAAAACCTACTTCTTTTCCATTCTACCACCCTCTTTCCTGTAGGTACAATAGTTTAGTATAATTATTCTCCCCCTTTTACCTAATGAAGAGACTGAGACTTGGAAAGACTAGCCCAAGGTCACATAAGTAATAGTGGAACATTTCTAGAAACTAGTTTTCCTGACTGCTAGTAAAATGATCTTTCTATATACTTTACTGCCTCCTCCTATAATTAAATATACTTTTGATAGTAAAAAAAACAGCATTGAATTAGAAGTTATTAAATTGGAGATGCTACTGAAAAAACAGTTTGTGTTTATATAATGCATTAAGATTTTACAAAGCACTTCACAATCTTGTGAGTTATTGTCATCTTCAGAAAGGCAATTAAGTTACTTGCTCATGATCAGATTGCTATTAGATATTGGAGGCTCACATTTAAATCTCAGTTTCCTGACTATATTTATCTAAATAGACTAATCTACCAAAAAGTGATTAATATTACATGTCAACGTGATATAAGCATTTTATTCACTGAACTTCTTAATAGTTGCATTTCTGTAGGGTCTCAGGTGAATTTGTTAATTGAGTTGAAATAAATGAGGCTGGTCATGTAAATATTTTTCCAGATTAGAATGATACAATTCTCCATGTCAGCCTAGTGTATATTTACCATCTTATTTTCACTCTGTCTTGATTATTTTAGGTTCTTTAAGAAAAGAGTATTAAAAGTTAAACACTCAGTTTGGTCATTGTAGAAGATAGCAGTCAAAATCTTGAGTATTTGCCCATAGGACTCACCTCTTGTTTGTTAATAGCTGAGAAATGTCCAAGTGGTAAATCAACATAGAACACTCCAGGATTTACAAGTGATTAGAAAGCAACTTTGGGGACCTAAGGTTTGCAGTCATCTCTGATATGTAGAATACTATAAGGAGCATTAGATAGGAGATAAAATACTTGGATTTCACTTCTACTTCCACCACCAATATGAAGTGCAATTTCAGCAATTTCTCACACAGCTATTAAATGTCTGAGACCAGATATTCACTTGGGTAAATGAGTCTTCCTGATACCAGGGCTGGCACTCTCTCCAGGGTGCCAATTATTGTATTCCAACAAATTGATCATTTAAATGCCCTAACACAAATTCAAAGAAGTAAATGTAGAGAGAAGAGATTACTATTCGTATTCATGAAAAATATAACAAAGGAAAATAAATTTGAATGGCAGGGTTTTAAAAAGAAGAATTAAGCATTGAGGGGGCAGCTGGGTGGCTCAGTATATTGAGAGCCAGGCTCAGAGACTAGGGGTAGGGGGTCATCTTGAGTTCAAATCTGGCCTCAGACATTTCCTAGCTATGTGACCCTGGGCAAGTGACTTAACCCCCATTGCCTTGCCTTTACCACTCTTCTGCCTTGGAACCAATACATAGTACATTTAACCAATACATAATACATTTTTAAGCACCTGCTGTGTACCAGACACTACACTAAGAAAGATAGTCCTTGCTTTTGAAGAGTTCACAATCAAATGGCAGAGAAAACACTCCAACAACTATGTACAGGCAAGCTAAATTCAGGATAAACGGAGATAATCAAGAGAAGGAAGGCACTAGAGGTATAAGAGGTATAGAAAAAAGGTGGTTTATTGAGAGTTGAAAGAATTCAATGAAGTCAAGCATTCTAGGCATCAGGGACAGCTGATGAAAATGCCAAGAATTTGGTGTGGTGGTTTTACTATCTTTGACAGGTTGTTGGGGAGTTTGGGTGAGCAGGAAGTTTTATAAAGATCTTTTCAGATCCTTCCATCTTTCTGTTTTTCTTTTGTTCCTTTCATTTTCATCCTTTGTATGCCTTTTTTTTAGTTGACCCCCTTATTAAGCTTTTGATAAAGGTGTTTGGCCCTCCATGATCTCTCTGTTCTATGAGGTGATACTCTTAATTATCTCATACCATCCTACCCTATTAGATTTTACATATGGGCTTATAGTTGAAGCTTGTCTTGCCATTGGCTACCATAGTTTTCTTTCTTTTTTTTTTTAAACCCTTATCCGTCTTGAAGTCAATACTGTGTATTGGCTCCAAGGCAGAAGAGTGGTAAGGGCTAGGCAATGGGGGTCAAGTGACTTGCCCAGGGTCACACAGCTGGGAAGTGTCTGAGGCCAGATTTGAACCTAGGACCTCCCATCTCTAGGCCTGGCTCTCAATCCACTGAGCGACCCAGCTGCCCCCATTATAGACATCCTCTGCTTTTGAGTTTCCTTTGGATTTTATTTACTTTGATACTTTTATTCCTGATTTTGTTACTTGTTTTTGTTTTTTTGTTTTAAACCCTTATCTTCCATCTTGGAATCAATACTTAGTATTGGTTCCGAGGCAGAAGAGTGGTAAGGGTTAGGCAATGGAGGTTAACTGACTTGCCCAGGATCACACAGCTAGGAAGTGTCTGAGTCCACATTTGAACCCAGGACCTCCCATCTCTAGGCCTGGCTCTCAATCCACTGAGCTACCCAGCTGCCCTCATAGCTTTATATTTGACAAGTCAAATAAGTGTTTATTGAGTCACTTTTAAAGCTCTTAGTCCTTTTTGTTGTGATAATTGATTTGCATCAGTTAAACTTGAAATTATTATTATTTATTTCTTCCATATATATATATACCCCTTTTATCAGTAATTAGGTATGATTTTGCTTATTTTAAATATATACCATCTTTCTTTATTATAATTTTATGCAACTTTTCATCTTTGATCCTGTATGTTGGAGGTCTGACAATTGATTGAAGAATGACTCCCATATCAGAGTCCATTAACAGAATCAATTTCATTTTTCATGATATTCAGCCTTTCCAATACTGAGTGCCTTCCAATTCTTGTCTTAAAGAAAATATTCATTATATATAACTGTGAAGCACTTATATAACAGCTGTTCTTTCATCTCTCATTCCTTATTCCTGGTACATATTTTCCAATGTATTTTTTGCTATTCCAACCTATTTCAACTAATACATTAAAGCCATAAATATCAAAATATATGTTGATTTTATTTTGAGGATTTTTATCACAACTTCCTTCTTTTTGTTTTGCTTTATTTATAGCTATAATTGTTAAAGTCGTTAAAGACCTTCTCATCCTGGCTTCTTCCTGCCTTTCTAGTCTTCTTATACCATTCTTCCATCCACATAATCCAAAAATACTTGCATTCTTGCTATTCCTCACATATGACACTATCTCCAAAATCTAGAAGACATTGGCTATTCTTTATGCCTGAAATTCTCTTCCAAACTCAGCCCAAATCCACTTTCTACAAGAAGCTTTTAATTGAGCCTTCACTGATATTACCTCTCATTGATACTGTGTTTAGTTTGTATGAATACAGTTGTTTGCATGTTGTCCTCTCCATTAGAGCTTCTTGAGGGTAGAGACTGTTTTTGCCTTTATTTGTATCCTCAGCACTTAGCATAGTGCCTGGCAGATAACAGGGCTTAATAAATGATGTTTGATTTGCTGAATTTAGATAATTCAGTAAATATGTTCACTAGGTCCCTGAACATTCTGAGGCTTAATTTAAAGCTATAATATTTTCTTCTATTCTCACTGCCAAAGTCAAAAGGAACAATACAGTATTAATAGCCATTTAATAGTTTACTTTGTTTCATGAGTTGTCATGGCCAGAGACTTCAATATCAAGTAGCCAGCTTACTGGTGATGAGCCTCTCCATACTTAGACTGGTGTCTGTACAGCAGACCCACTAAATCACAAAGATCTTCCAACATGGTAGAATCTGCCTGAGCTTGTGCTCTGCAAGAATATATTCTCTGATATATAAGTACTTTAAGAAGTTCATGTCCCAAATGTTGTTTGGGGGTGTTTTTTGAGTGGAAGTATTTGATAATAATTTAATATAATAATAATCAGAGAATTTCAGGAGCTGGAAAGAACTTCTAAAACCATCTTCTCCAAACTGTACCTGAATAAAAATCCTTTATACATCATCCCCAAAAGAATTTTTACTTAGCAGACTGGAAAATGTCATGTTTTGTAAAGTGAGTTTTCACAAGATTAGGCTTATTCACTGTATTGTTAACACAAGGGGAGATGATATTACTGCTTTTTAAGGGCAGTATGATTTATTTAGGAAACCCCAAAAGGATAACCAAAAAATAATCAAAACAATAAATTTATAAAGTTGAAATATATAAAATAAATCCATATATATCATTAATTTTCCTTTATATTACCAACAAAACTCCCAAAGATCAGCTAGAAAGAGAAATTCCATTCAAAATAACTACAGAAGCTATAAAATACTTGGGACTGTATCTTAAAAAATACTCAGAAATTATATAAATCCATATAATTTCCCCATATGCTAGAAATTTGTATGATTATGACTTTGCAGGGTTAAAGGAGCCCGTTACTTTTGGATAGCTCTTATTTGTTAAGTTTTTCCTTGTATTAATCCTAATTCTGTCTTTCCCACTATTTCTTGCTCCTAGTTCTGCTCTATGAACCAAAGCTAAATCAGTTTTCTCACATTTGCCTGAGTTTTATTATGCTGCAAAACTATAATCAAGCTAAACATCTTCTTTACCCTCTATCTTCATGCATTAAATTCTCAAAGCCCTTCACTATCCTCTAAATATTGTATTGCATATCAATGAATTTCCTAAAATGTGGCACCCAGAACTGAGAAAACAATCATAGGTTCTTTGAAGAAAAATATAATAGGAAATAATTGAAGCTTCTGCTTTCATTGATAGAGTTTCCATTAGCAATAGTCTCCAACCCACCCCCCAAAATGCTTAATAAGTCCATTCTGTGTAAGTTAACACTGTAGATATTTTCCTCTTTGAATGTTCTGTCATCATAAGGGAAAATAACAGGGACTCTTATTAAGGGATAGTTCCTCAATAACAAGGAAATATGGAAAAATATATCCATATATTCATGCACCTAGATAAATAGATAAGATGGATGGGTGGGCGGGTGGATGTATATACATATATATATATATATATATGTATATTATATATATGTATATATATATACACACACATGTATATACAAATTATGTGTACAATAATTCCATACAGAGTCTCTTCTTGTCCAAGAAAATGAAAATCATTTAAATTCCCCTGAGTTTACTTGCAATCATGTTCTCTACACTCAAGAGACTAGATCAGTATCATAGAGATGTAGTTTGGTTCTTTGTTTTACATTTTTATTTTCAGTTCCAAATTCTCTCTCTCCCTCTCCTTTTGGCCCACTGAGAAGACAAGAAATATGATTAAACCATATATATGCATATAAAACATTTCCATATTATCCAAATTCTGGGGAGGGGGAGCAAGAAAAAGAAAAACATACATGCTTCAGTCTGTACTCTGAGTCCATCAGTTTTCTCTTAGAGGTAGACAGCATTTTTTATCATCAGTCTTTTGGAATTATAATAAATCATATTGATCATAGTTACTATATTTTCACATTTGATTATTGTTACAATACTGCTATTACTATATGTATTGTTCTAGTTCTAGTCACTTCACTCTACATCAGTTTATATAATTCTTACCAGATTTTTTAGAGATCATCTGGCTTATCATATCTTATAGCTCAGTAGTATTTCATCACTATCATTTGCTATAATTTGTTCATCCATTCTTAGTTGATATTTCTAATTTTTTGTCAGTTGTGATTTTTTAAAAATTAGATTTAGAGCAGGTATATATAACAAGGCAAATATACCTCTTTTGGTAGAAGTCTTATTCAGGATTTCCCAATTGAATTCATAGAGGAGTTATAAAGTGTCTTTTAGAAGAGCAAAGATTCTTTAGTTAGAGTAAATTTGGTTTCTATGAATCATATAGAGTCCTTTAGCCTTTCTTTTCAAAGAACTTTCTCCATTTTTCCTCTTGTTTTGCTCCCCGATAAACAAGTCTGTGTACTATACCATAGTGAACAGTGTTGTTAGGATTTTTTTTCCATGAGTGACTCAAACATGAGCAAATGTTGAGTCACATTGTTTTAAGTGCATTTCACCAGAGTGGAACAAAGCAGGAGATTTAAGCAAATTATTTCCTGCTTTCTAATTCTAATTTTATGGCATAAGTTTAAATTTTTTCTCTTTCTGAATGTTTGATTTCTTGCTTACAGAAACAGATGACTATGCTGAGATTATAGATGAAGAAGATACTTATACAATGCCCTCAAGTAAGTATCTGAATTTTTAAACTTTTGCCTTTGTCTTTTTTACTTATTTATATTTCACAAATATTATTTTGAATTTTAAGTTTCATGTAATGTATTCAAGTAGAAAATTATCTTAGTCCTATGTCACTTAACAGAGTTATACTTTTCAACTTAAATAATTTTATGTTGTGTAACATTTGTCAGGTTCCATTTCCAAAGAAATAAAAGGCCAGTCTGAGTACCTTGACTAAAATACAACACATTTTAAATCAGAGTCATGGTATTTCTCCCTCTATATACAAAATAGAGTACTGTTTGAAATTTCATTACTTGAAATACCAACTTCATATTTAAATTAATTGAATAATTTAATTAATCTAAGAGTCACTATACACACACAAATTGAAAATTAATAGCCCTCAGTAATACAATATTGGATTAAGTAGAAACATATCCCTTTAGTTTAAATATAATAAAGCCTGAACCTTACACTTGAGAAAATAGTAAACAAATTATTTGTTTCTTTCAAGGTGACAACTTGTAATCAATAGTTCTGTCATATGTTGAGAACCCAATAGTCCCAAATTTATACTGACCATACCCTTCACTTTTATTTCCTTAAAACATTCAGATTTATTTCCAAAAGAGATCTCCATTACTTTCAGGAAAATGAGTTCTAAGAAATCGATATTGTATTTGACTTGATGTGTCTTAGATACACATTTAAAAAATAAATGTTTCAAATATTAAGGTCTTGCTTCTCCATATTTTGAACAGTTCTATACCCTAAATTTAAAATAGACATCTAATCAGCAGTTACTGCTAAAGAATTCTAGGATTAGTTCTGATGGGAAAGCTCTTTATCTAACATTCTAGATCATGCACACTGATTCCCCTGTCTGCCTTTTAGTGTTTTTAATTCTTGGTAGATCCTCTATTTAGAGGCTAGAGGGAAAGGATCTAGAGTCAAGACTGTAATCTGATAATTTTGCTTAGTATTCATAGTTCTTTTCAATATCTAGGATCAAGTAATCCTAGGCTGCAGTGCATTCATACATTCTCAACCTTTATCATTCTAGTCTGTCTTCCCATAAATCCTTAATAGAACATCTACCAAACACTTTTGAGCCCTTCTCTGTAACCTAACTTTTGATGGAGGCTGAGCATGGTGGTACACACCTGTAACCCTTGTTGCTCTAGGAGGCAGATGATAGATTCCTCAGGAATTTTGAGTTGCCATAGAGCTAAAGTTGATTTAATGTCAATACTTCATCTAGCACTAATTTGGGGGATTAGGAGAGACAGCACAAATTGCTATCTAAATAGAGGTGTGGGGAACCAGCCAGGGCCAAAAAGGAGCAAGTTTAAACTTCTATACTGACCAGCATTGGGATTCAGCTCATATGAGACTATTGTCCTTCCATCCTGAGAAAGCTAGGAAGACAAAATGTTGTCTCACCCTTACCTTCCCCCCAAAATCCCCCAAAAAATCATGGAGACTAGTGTAATGTTTAGACTCTTTTTGATGGAATCATGGTTTTCTTTTTCTTTCATTAAGGTCAATAATACAAGATGTCATGAAAATTTTATTAGTTAAAATTCATTTATTTATGTATGTCCATTAATTGTCTAATCTCCATTAAGTATCAAGAGTTTAATACTAAAGTTTAAGGTATGTGTTTCCAACTGAACAGTTAAAAATATTGATTCTTTCAAGGCATTTTTTTCCTGGAAGTTCAAAATCTAATTTTATAAAAATAAGTTAAAAATTAATATATCTTGTTTCAAAGTGATATTTCATTAAAATTGGTGGCCTACCCTTTTTAAGCTCAAATTTCCTTTAAAAAATTTTTTTATTTCTAAATTCTTATTAAATTATTTTCTTATTATTTTTTATTTTTTATTCCTAAATTCTTATTAAATTAATTCTTATTAAAAAACAAAATAAATATTTTCATGTATACAAAGCATGGGGAAAGTGCATTACATGTGAATCTGTAAATCTCTAGTATGGCCATCTTTTTTCCTTTTTTTAAATTCCCCCTGTTAAATTTCAAAATTGCTCTGCCTGTTCCATCTTCCTTTGAACTTCTGTTTTCTTTGCTTTCTTTTTTGCTTAATTGATATTTTTTTTCTTTGTCATTTCTATCACTTTTGACTGCCTCAGTTCTTTTCTCCCACTTCTTTTTAAATTACCCTTTGTAACAAATTAACTGCATGAATGATTTAAAATTCACACATAAATGTATTAAAAAAATATGTCTTGGGGCAGGTAAGTGGCTCAGCAGAAATAGAGAGCCAAGCCTAGAGACAAGAGGTCCTGAGTTCAAATGTGGCTCCAAACATTTCCTAGTTGAGTGACCCTGGCCAGGTCACTTAACCCCAATTGCCTATCCCTTTACTGCTCTTCTGCCTTAGAACCAATTCTCGGTATTGATTCTAGAACAGAAGGTAAGGCTTTAAAAAAATTATGTCTTATTCTTTACATTTATTCTATCATTTCTCTATCAAGAATAGGGAGGCATGTTTAATCATCTGTCCCCTGGCATCCTCTTAAATTATTTGGGTTGATTAAAATCCGTAAGCCTTTGAAAATTGCTTCTTTTTATAATGTTGTAGTCATTGTATAAATTGTTTTCCTGGTTCTACTCACTTCACATAAGTGTTTCTAGATCTCTGAATTCCATCCCTTTCATCATTTTTTATAATACTATTCCATTTCATGCACATATCATAATTTTTTCAGCCATTGTTAAAAACCAATAACTGCTATAAATATTTCTGTACAAATGGGGAATATCTTTTATCTCCTTTGGGCTTTATACTAATAGTCTTATCCCTGGGTCAAAGTATGTAAGTGATTTAGTGATTTGCAGGGTGGTTATGTAATTCTAAAATATTTGTAAAAGCTTATGTTGTTTTATGAATGCATTCTATATGTATATGTGCATTTTTGTTTTACTTGGTAAGTTTTTTCATTTTAATGTCATTATCTCAAGATATTTCATTAGTAAACTTTGTTTAGACAAACTTTCTACATTTCTTGTAATTGATGTAATTAATATTAGATATTTCTAAGCAAGGTCTTCAACTTTTTTCTCTCTTAATTGCACTACAGAAAGCTATGGAATAGATGAAGGTAACAGGATTCCCTTAAAATAATTGTGTTTGCCTGCATTTGCAACCTGTGGAGTGACATGGGATGTTTCCATTTACAACTCTTTATTTTATTTTCAAATTTTTACGTTCATTGGTTTAATTACATAGTTAAATCAATGGATTTACTACTAGCTAAAATTATTTTAAAGAGGAAAATGTGTTGTTTCTTAAAACATAAATTCTAGGTCAATATTTCTCTAGGTATACAATGATATGAATGAGTTCTTAAGATAGCTTAAAAATATATTTATCCCATCGGTAATAGTATTTAGACTAATGGGAGGTGTAGATATCTATATCTGAATATATATGGAGATTTTGAGATACATTTCAGAGTTTTTCTTAACTGAAATAATTGCATTTAAATCAATATATTGGAATCTAGTTGTTGAATTCCTTGAATTAAGTTTCTCTGAGCCTACCCATTCCTACTAAATAGTTTATATTATGTAAATCTCAATAACTTAATTTGCTAATTTGGAGTAATTACATATTAGTATAACATCTTCAAAAATATTTATTTTATGTTATAAACCTTAATTTTTCATTCATCTGGTTTTAGAATTGATTTTTAGAGACAACCTCTTTAAAATTATTTTTAGCTCAGTGGGTAATGTAGAATATGATATCATTAAGTGGAAAGCTCTTAAACTTTCAAATTATGAGTTATATTACATATTTCTGTAAGAATAATAAACTCCTTTTTTATAATATAGTTGTGTTAAGTAAATTTTGACTATAGGGAAAATATATGAATAGCAATACTAATATTCATCAAGCATCTAAGTTTTATTTTGAGCAACTATTCAGAAAATATAGTTTAAGGGTTTTTTCTCCATGATGTATTATGATCACCCATTTGAGGATGATTCCGAAAATCTTTTCCACATCGGAGAAAGAAAATTTAAGTAACTGGTGAAATATATGTAAATTCACCTTAATCCTAATTAATTTTTATGGCATTATCACCACTGAATATTTCTTTGCAACTGATCAGCATTAGCAGCTTTTTCCTTTCAAACTGTGTGTTTAAGAGGATTCCACTATATAGAAAACATTTCCATAGATTGGTGTGCCACAAATTAAGATTTTATTTATATATTATATTACATCAAAATGAGATGTTTTAATTATTATTCTTTCCACACCAGAAATGATGTTGTCAAATACCTTGCCACTTATGGATTGTCTTTTACAGCCAGGGATTATGAGATACAAAGAGAAAGGATAGAACTTGGACGCTGTATTGGAGAAGGCCAGTTTGGAGATGTGCATCAAGGAGTTTACATGAGTCCTGTAAGTTTCTTGGAATTTTTGACAAACCTTTTCTGCCTTAAACCACCAGCTAGTTTTCATGATCTTGCATGTGTTACATCGTTATTGAATTTTGTTTTATTAGCTAGGAAATGGCATGACTTATATGGATGGACTTTTTAAAGCTCTTTTCCAAGTCAAATCAACAAGCATTTATTAAATTTATACTATTTTCAAGAGATGTCCTACACCCTGGGGATACAGGAAAAACAAAGAAAAAATATAATCCATACTCTTAAGGTAATCACAATCTAAAAGAGAGATAAAATGCAAAGAGATATGTACAAACATGATAATTGTAAATAAGTTCAAGGTAATTTGAAAGGAAAGGCACAAAATCGAAGAGGATTTTTTTGAAAGGTGAATCTTTGGCAGAAACTTAAAGCCAGAGTTATCAAGAGGCAGAAATGAAAAGAGAGAATTCCAGACAAGTGAAAATCAAGTGTCTCCTATGAAAAACAAGGAAGCCAGTGTTGCTGAATTTGAATAGCTTATAACGAGTAGCAATGTGTCAGAAAATTGGAAAGTTAGGAAGTGGCCAGATTACAAGAGTTTTGAAAGCCAAACTGTATTTCATATTTGAACTTAAAGATAAGACCCACTGTAATATATTAAAAGGAGGAAAGAGAGTTGACATGTCAGACTTGTTCTTAGGAAGATCAATTTGACAGCTTAACAATAAGGATAAACTGGAGTGTGGAGTTATTTGCAGTTTTCCAGATTAAAGGTGATGAGGGCTTGCAACCAGGGTGGCAGCAGTGTCAGAGGAGAAAGAGATACATGTACCAGAGATGTACTAGGGTAGAAACAAAGACGATAGAGCTCATATAATATGTTAAGTTTCAATAATTCTAGGAAAACAATTTAATGTCATAAATTTTATTGTATATAACTAAGATAATATCAAGTTGTATTGTTAGAAGCTTAAATGTTCTCAAATATATCTACAGGCCAGATAGCTGGCACAGTGAATAGAGCACTGAGCTTATAATCAGGAAGACTGGTTTTCATGAGTTCAAATCTGGCCTCAGACACTTACCCTGGAAAGTCACTTAACCTTATTTGCCTCAGTTCCTCATCTATAAACTAAACTGGAGAAGGAAATGGCAAACCACTCCAGTATCTTGACAAGAAAACCACAAACAGGATCACGAAGAGTCAGACATGACTGAATGAATAAACAAAAATATATCTTACTGCATCTAGGATTTCTAGGAATATTTCTAATTTTTCTGGATGTTATTTTAAGGGAATAAAATTTGTATTTTTTTACATCTAGAAGTACAATTAATACCAACCAACAAGACCTAAGCTTTTTTCTGTGTATCTCCAAGAAACCCACTGTGACATTTTTTCTCTGTCTTCATCCTTCTTGACCACTGTAGTATTTGAAACTATTAATCACTCCCACTCCTTGAAACATTTCTAATTACTTTCTGTATTCCAAGCAGTGGAGGTTCAAAGACAAAAACAAACCAACCCCTGCCTTTAAAGAATTTATGTTTGTAGTAAGAGGGAATCATGGAATGCTTCTTGCATTATTTCTTGAGTTGCTCCATTTTCCTGGTTTCTTTCCTGCCCCTAACTGTTCCTTCAAAATCACCGTGACTGCATTTTCTTCCTGCCCCCTCAAAGTGGATGTCCTCCTAGATTCTGTCTTTGACCTTCTCTTCTTTCTCCATTATTTTTCCTTTGCCATTCAAGCACATATCTTTAGCTATCACCGCTATTCTATCAGATATAACTAAAGTAGCAAGGTACCCTAGGAGAAAAGCAAGAGGTAGAGTATGCTACTGAAGTCAAATCACCACCACTCCTGTTAGACTCCACAGGAAATAGCCAAGGACTCTTAAGCCAAGAGTGTTAGGAATAACTATAATACTCAAACCACTAATTCCTGCTTTCAGCCTAGGCTCCATAACCACATTTAAGAGAGCAGTCATTGTGAAGAAGGGGCCCACTATCATTGCCACCAATACCAAGTACTGACTAATTGCCACCATCATACATGTAAATCCTAGCAAGCACACTCCAGACAACTAGACCTGCTCCCAAGCCCAAACAAAGGATAGAATAAAAAGGTTGTTCTGGAGTTAACTAATTTTTTTTTAATAAACCCTTAACTTCTGTCTTAGAATCAATACTGTGTGTTGATTCCAAGGCTGAAGAGTGCTAAGGGCTAGGCAATGGGGGTTAAGTGACTTGCCCAGGATCACACAGCTGGGAAGTGTCCAAGGTCAGATGTTGCACCTAGGACTTCCCATCTCTAGGTCTGACTCTCAATTCACTGAGCTACCCAGTTGCCCCCTGGAGTTAACTCATTATTAATGAGAATACAGTAAAAGAGGATCTAGCTATGTTTTGTCAATCAACAAGCATTTTTGAAAACTACTAAATTCTGAGCTAGTCACAGAGGCTACAAAAATTAATTCCCTTCCTTTGAGGAGCTTCCCTTCATTGGCAAAACATATTGTATACAGATAGACAGAGAGACTGACTGACTGACTGACAAAGAAAAGGGACAGAAAGACAGAGATAGATGTTGGGGTGAGGGTATTTAAGTGAGGTACCAGCATAGAGGCTCAGTCAAAGGAAGAAAGGCAATTGTGTAATGCATATCTACCAAGCTATATATCAAAGGAAAATGTTATAATGTAGGAAAAATTTCTAAGAAGAGAGAAAACCTAGTAGTAAAATCAATGGGCTTAAATGTTCCTAGAGAAGTGCCCAAAATTTAGAGAGCAAAAAAGATTAAGTAAAAGGACCTAAATTGAGGATGCAAGTTGGGATGATTCCTATGATAAATGCATGAGTATTCCTTAATGCAAAGAAAGAAAAGAGGCAAAAGGAGAAGGGAAATAGCTTTGCATATTAATTAGCTATGCTTATATAATAAAATCCAGCAACAAGAAGGGGAGAATATTTGGATTATCACTGAACAAGTAATTTTGTTATTGCATGAGCCTTGAGAGGTATATTCACTCATAGGATTTTGTGACATGAATGATGAAGCAGCAAAGAAGCAGACTAAGGACTTGGGTTTTGGGGGGAGCTTGCATAAGATGATATACAAGTATAAACTTTCAAGCACTGTGGGGGAAGGGAGGAGTAAGTAGAAGTGCCAGAAAGAAGGGTCGAGGGGTTTGGGGGTAGAATGAAACCCATAAGGGCATTGTAATAGATGAGGAGGGAATACAGGTAGGTATGGAGCATGATTATAGTCTTTCCCAAAATCATGGCCCCAGAGAAGTCAATTAATTTTCATTTTTCAACTGTAGCATCCATATTTTTCTTCAATATATCTAATTCTAATGGGGCCTATAAGAGATTATTCCATTATTGTAAAATGTAAAATTAGTCATTTTTTAGGGTTAAGAGTAGTGCTACAAAGAAATTTTTATCTTTTACATTTGTTAGAGCTCAATAGTATTCCTTAGTGATTTTAGTTTTATTAACCTCAAGAAGATGTTACTATAGGAAATAGCAATATTGTGCACCAATACTAACTTACCTCAATACAAATGAAACACATTTATAAAGCACATACTGTGTATAGGTTATTGTGCTAGATGCTGGAGATATACAAAGTTTAGGTAATAAGAGCTAAAACATAATTTTTTCCCTTAAAGAACTGTCTGAGTAATAGGGGAATTAAGTCAGAAATACTGATGGCACTCAGTATTACATAATTGCATCAGAGTAACAAAGTGCTATTATAGCTTAGAAGGAGTGTAGATACCATCTTGAGAAAGAGAAGAATCAGGGAATGTTTCCTAGAGTAAGTGATGCTTGATTGGCCTCAAAAGGATGAGTAGGAATACAAGAGGCATACTTAGAAAACTGGATTATATCCAGAGGAGGATGGTCAAAACCATACCATACAAAGGTTGATTAAAAGAATCAATGGTTAGCCTGGAAAAGGGACAATATAGAAAAAAAAATTGTGATCATTATCTGTGTATTTGAAGGACTGTCATATGTAAAGGAGATTATTTATTAAAAAGGAAGGCCCTCCTCAATAAGGAGCATATTGGGAGTATAATGTTGGTAACTAGTGATAAATAGGCAAAACAACAAAACTTTTTTAAAGAAATGAACTGAAGTAAGCACTAAGTATTCAGCAAATAGAGTAAGGCCCAGAGACAGATGGTCCTGAGTTCAAATGTGGCTTCAGACACTTCCTAGCCATGTGACCCTGGGCACATCACTTAACCCTCCATTCCTTCACCCTTAAGGTTCTTCTACTTTAGAACTAATGTACAGTATTGGTTCTGAGACAGAAGGTGAGGGTTTTAAAAAGAGAGAAAAAGAAATGCACTGAAGAAAAAGTACAAAAGGGCACAAAACAAAAAGGCAATTTTATTATCACCTTAAATTTAATTTTACGTATGCTTTTTTAAAGAAAACTTATAAACTGTATGTAAGAATTTTCCATGCCTCTTATTTGTATATCAAAATGTACATTTATTGATTGTCAAGCTTGCAGTAGAAAAGATTTATAATAAGTTAAGCAAGATATCATTTTCAGAGGAAAAGAGATTAGAATAATTCTGCCTAGCTCTCAGAAGACAGGTCAAAGACAAGTGGAATCATAATGAAGCAGATTTCAGCCTAGTTCAAGGGAAAACTTGTAAAGCTGATAGCTATTCAGAAAATGGACTGGGTTGTCTCATGTGGCAGCAAGCACCTTTTAGATAAAGGTGTACAATCATAAGTGAATGTTTACATCTCAAGAATCCTCAAAGTTGACATTTCTGCATGTGATAATTAAAATGTTTGGGAGCAAGGGAAATATATATATCAATTATGACCTCTGAAATATGTTTTCTACTGTGTCTTGGTTTTATATAAATATAAGATGGTCGCCAGGGAATATATTCCCAATTTATATGCCCAAGCCAACTGGGTTTTATAGAGAAATTTAATTTATAATACACTGATTAATCAATAGAAAAAGAGAGAAAGTAAGAAAGGAATAAGAAT
The DNA here is from genome assembly GCF_027887165.1 of Monodelphis domestica. NCBI lineage: Eukaryota > Metazoa > Chordata > Mammalia > Didelphimorphia > Didelphidae > Monodelphis > Monodelphis domestica. The sequence continues at coordinate 112,251,243 of NC_077229.1, forward strand.
GAATAAATCAGTCAGTTGGTTTTATCACTCACCCAAGATCTCTCTAGGTAAGGCTTCTCATGCCAACCTCAGGCTCCACCTTCAAGAGAGCCTCCTTTCAAGAAATGTTTCCAGAGAATTCTCCTCCTTCAGAGCCAGCCTTCTCTTCTGGTCCTCCCACAGAACAACCTCCTCAGTCCTCCTTCAGAGCCACCTCGCTCAGAGCAAAACCTCCTCCTTCTCTCCTTAGACCCCGCTATCTTTAAGGAAACCCTCTAAGTCCCCTCCCCTCAGTTCTCACATCTACCAATCACTGTCGATGTCTCCCCTATGCCAATGGTGGCTCTAGCTTAACCCAGGACCGCCCAGAGGTCTGCCCCTTTGCACATGTCTGTTGAAGGTCATATTCTCAAATAATTAAATCTTGATCCTTGCTGCAGCCCTTCCTAAATCCTGTTAGACTGAGTAGGGTGGAGATTGTAAGTTCAAAGACCTGGTTCTGTCATTCCAAGTATCTATTGTATCAATTCTAAAATCAATCATGACTCAAAGAACTTCCTATTCTATGCTTAAGCATAGGTCAAAGCCCTTTCCATTGTTTAACAAAAAGTTTCTGTCCTAAAGTAGTCTTAAGTAGGGAGGAGAAGGATCCTCCCATGCCAAGGGGTTTCACATTCCAATAGAGTTCTTACTATCAGTAGGAAATTTTTCCAAGTATGAAATTTCCCAATGGTGAAATTTCCAACATTCATAAGTTTAAGCAATTTTAAGGTTTACAATACCCCCTGATGATCATTGGGAGACTAGTCTCCCCATTGATCATTTAACATAATCATTTTGTAGTTCTAAATGCACTTCTAACTATAGATATACACAATATTCAATTTTCTAAGAGAAGTTAGAATAGTGAGAGAGGAAATAGAAAAGAAAAGAAAGCAAAACCAATGTTTTGCTAGGCGCATTGACAGAAAGCCAAATTAGGGGCAGTCCCTTTTGGCATAAATGTGTACAATTACAATAAATGTTCAATCAAAAGTTCAGTCCTATCAATCATATCCAAAGTTCATTCTTGATCTTCTTGATGAAGTGTAGGTTTTCGGCATCTTTCTGCAACAGTTCATTCTCTGGTTATAAAATTTTCAAGCTTCTTTCTTGAAGATCTTTTCTCAGATAGAATCAAAATCTTTGATTTTTTATAACAGTAAAATCTTAAACAAAATTCAAAATTCTTGGATTTTTATAAAAATACAATCTCAAACAAAAAAAATTCAAAAATAAAAAAAATTCTTAGATTTTAAATTAAAATACAATCCCCCCTGAAGTAAGTATTAAAAAAATATCGTTTAGCTCAGAATGCAATGTTCAGTTATGGGGGTGTATGTATCAATTATCAAAAGAATAGAAAAATAATCAAAAACATAAGGAAAATTCAAAATAGGCCTTGTATAGGTCCAGTTTAAAGTAATTTCTATCCCACAAGTATGTAGGACAGAATGCAGTAATATTTCACTTAGCCATTTGTAGCCAAGACTACAGGAAGTTGCCATAATATAAGAAAGAAAAAAATTAGAATTCTATTTTGATGGGGTCATTCCCTCGTCTGATTTTTTTTTATTCTCAGAGATATAGGGAGCCAGCATGATAGTCAAGCTTTGTACTTGTTTGAGTACTTCATAAAGAGTGTAGATACAAGGAAGTCCTACGACTTAAACATAAGTTAAGCGTCGCAACCTCAAGTCTCACTTTAATATTTCTCGTGTGCTCTATTGGCACTATTCAGGTTTAGTCTGTGCTCCTTGTTTTTATCCCTTTTCCTGGAATCAGACACAAACATTAATCACAGTCCTATAATATTTTATCAATAAATGGCAGGTTCCCATAGTTTAAAGCTTTTAGGCATATATTGATATTATAGCAAGAGTATATATATTAACTTGTATTACTGCAGGAAAAAATAATATTAATATTAATTATGTGTACCTTCAGTACAAAAAATGAAAAAAAATCAAATATTCTGATCAAAAAAGAAAAGAAAAGAAATAATAAAATTAAGAAAGAAAATCAGTAATTCAATGTGTTCTTGAAAAAACAGCATTCATTTGTCTATGGATTATTATCTCCAATTCATATGATAAGATATAGTCACAATTCATATGATAGGATAGAGTCAATCAGTCTCAGCAGAAGATGCTTTCTTCACATGTGAGCAGTGAATCCAAGAGTCCCTTTCTCCAATCTTTATAGATGTTGGAGTAGTTAATAATATTTGGAATGGTCCTTCCCATGAAGGTTGAGTTGCTCCAGTTCGCTTGAAATTCTTGATATAAACTTTATCTCCTGGGTTCAGGTCATGCAGAGAAAAGTCTAATGGTCCAGCTTGTACTGCAGCTCCGGATTCATGAAGTTCATGTAGTTTGTGCTGTAACTCCTGTATATAGGAAGCAATAGTAATATCTCCCCCTAATAGCGATGTATAAGCCGGGGAGAAAGGCTTAGCCTGTATAGGCGGATGTCCAAAAAGCATCTCAAATGGTGAAATATGTAAGTCTCCTCCTTAGTGCTTCTAAGATAAAATAGGGCCAGAGGGAGAATTTCAGGCCATTTTAAATGGGTCTCAGTGCATAATTTGCTAATCATAGTCTTAAGTTCTTTATTCATCCTCTCCACTTGGCCTGAGCTCTGGGGGTGATATGGAACATGGAATTTTGGAGTTATCCCCAAGCAAAAATATATTTGGTTTAAGACAGAATCGGTAAAATGACTCCCTCTATCGGAGTCAATACATGCTGGCAGGCCAAAACGAGGAATAATTTCCTTTAAAAGTATCTTTGCAACAAAATCTGCTGTGGCTCGGGTCGTAGGAAATGCTTCCGGCCATCTGGTTAGTTGATCTACAATTACTAGACAAAATTTATAACGTCCAGCCTTTGGCATCGTTATGAAATCTATCTGTAGATGTTCAAAAGGTGTGTAAGCCAGAGGATGTCCCCCAAAGGCTTTTCCACGATATGCATGTTGGTTATATGCCTGGCAAATGGAGCAGGCTGAACATACTTTAGAGGCTATAGTAGTTATACCAGGGGCTATCCATACTCTCTTGACAGAGTCCACGATGCCCTGGGTGCCAAAATGACCATTTTTATGAATAGATTGGCAAATTTGGTTATAGAAACTTCTAGGGAGCAGGGGTTTTCCTTCAGATGACACCCATACTCCATTAATCTGTTTTGCTTTAAATTTTTGTTTCCATTTTTCCACTTCCTTTTCATTATAGGAAAGTGATAAATTTAAATTATCAGTGGTTGTTAATGTTAAAATTAATCCAGGTCCTTCTACGGCTGCTAGTTTTGCAGCTGCATCTGCTCGATCATTTCCTCTAGAGACAGGGTCAGAGCCACCTGTATGGGCAGAGCAATGAACTACAGCTAGGGCTTTAGGCAGTTTGAGAGCAGAAAGAACTTCATTAATAATTTCTGCATTAGCTATGGATTTTCCAGCTGAGGTTAAAAATCCTCTCTGGAGCCATAGCATCCCGACTGAGTGACAAATGCCAAAAGCATATCTAGAATCCGTATAAATTGTTGACTTTTCATCCTTGGCAGTTATACAAGCTTGTTTTAGGGCTATGTGTTCTGCTCCTTGAGCGCTAATGTTAGAAGGTAGTGAAGCTGACCATTCAGTGGCAAATTCTGAGACTACGGCAGCTCCAGTGTAACGTATGCCATCCCTCATAAAAGAGGAACCATCGGTAAATAAAATCAGATCTGCATTGTCTAAGGGAATGTCCAAGAGATTATCTCGAGGCTTTTCTGCCATGGACACTAATGTTTCACAGTTATGTAATGGTTCTCCTGAAGTAGGTAAATCTGGAAGCAAGGTGGCAGGGTTAAGAGTTGAACAGCGTTTCAAGGTAATATTTTCCCTATTTAATAAGGTTATTTCATACCTTGTAATTCTCTGATCTGAGAATGCCTGTGTTCTATGTTTTATCAATAATGCTTCTATCTCATGTGGGCACATTATTGTTAATGGACATCCCAATACTAAATCAACGGTTTTTGTTACTAGTAAGGCTGTAGCAGCTACTCCTCTAAGGCATGGTGGTGCTCCTGCTGCTACTGGGTCTTGTTGGGCAGAATAATAAGCAATTGGGCACTGAGAAGGTCCCAAAGTCTTAGTTAACACACCAGAGGCTACTCCTCTTCGCTCATGCACATATAAAGTAAATGGCTTGTTGTAATCTGGGATGCCTAGAGCAGGGGCAGACATGATAGCCTTTTTCAGATCTGATAGAGCTGACAAGTGTTAAGGCTCTAATTTGAGGGGTTCAGGAACCAAATCCTTTGTTAATGCTATAAGGGGTTTAGTAATTTCCCCATAGCAAGGAATCCATTGTCTGCAAAACCCTGTTGCTCCTAAAATTGCTCTCAGCTGTTTCTTAGTGGTAGGAGCACTCAATTTTTGAATATTCTCAATTCATTTTGGAGAAATATAACGAGCACCCGCAGTCAAGATGAATCCCAAATATTCTACTTTTTGGAGACACCACTGAACTTTATCCTTAGAGATTTTATGTCCTCTTTTGTGCAATTTGAAAAGAAGGTATTTGCTATCTTCTTGACATGTTTTTGCATCTGTTGAAGCCAAGAGTAGATCATCTACATATTTGATTAATTTGCTATTTTTAAATGTTATATTGTCTGTGTCTTGGCTCAAAATTTGCTCAAATAAGCTTGGACTTTCGAGGCAGCCGACACCAGGTATATTGTGAGCCCTTCCAGGTGAAAGCAAAAATATGCCTGGAGTTCTCATGTATAGGTATGGAAAAGAAAGCTGAACACAACTCTACTACTGTAAAGTATGTAGCTGTGCTAGGAATAAATGAAATAAATGTATGTATGTTAGAAACTACGGAGTGTCTCTTTATAATGTGATTATTCACTGCCCTTAGGTCCTGTACGAATCTATAGAGGTGCTTGCCATCGGGCCCTCTTTTTGGTTTTTTAACTGGCAGGATGGGCGTGTTGTATTCAGATTTGCAAGGGACTATTATTCCCTGTTCTATTAATGAGTTAATAACTGTTGTAATACCCTCAATTGCCTCCTTTGAGAGGGGATACTGAGGGATAGAAGGAGGTGTACTAGATTTAGTTTTTATGTGCTCAGGAAAAAGCAGATTTAAGTAAGCCTACATCGGAAGAAGATGTGGCCCAAAGAGACTCCGGTATATCTTTAGGTATTTCAAAAGTGGAAGGCTCTTTTGCCTCCTGGTTTTCAGAGAGAAGTACAGGGAGTAAATTTAAAGATTCCTCTGGTACTTCTAATGATAATGAGCCATCTGGGGAGCAGGTTGTTGTGGCTCTGAGTTTGCATAGAAGGGCCCTCCCCAGCAAATTTAAAGGGGAGTCAGGCATCAAAAGGAAGGAGTGTTGTACCTGTAGGGGTCCTACAGACACCATTCTAGGAGGAAGTCTTTTAACTCTTTGGGTTATTCCTGATACTCCCATTACATTCTCTGAGCCAACAGAATAACATTATAAATCAGGTGTTCTCTTTAATACAGACCAGGAAGCTCCTGTGTCTAATAGACAATCATAATAGGTGTTACCTACCTTTAAGGTAACATGGGGTTCATTAGTATGGGGAGGGCAGTGGATAGGGACAATGGGTAGTAGGACATCAGGGTCCGGGAAATCAAAGGTTGTATCCTCTGATTCCTGTGTCCCAGCCCCCCCCCCCCAGACACCATCATTGTGTTTGGGTTATTCCTTGGGCACCCACCTGAAGGGCACTTCTCTGAGGGTCATTAGTACCTCGAGTATTTTTTGGACGAGCGCCATTTCTCATATATTGTTGTTGTTCATTATCATTATAATTTTCTTCATTTGGAGCATTGTCATTATTTTCCCAATTCCTATTTCTATAATTCTGGTTTCTGAAGTTCTTATTTCTATATTCATTATAGTTATTTCCATAGTCATTATTATTATAATTTCTAGAATTCTGGTTTCTATGATCATTATCATCATTTCTATAGTTATTATTTCTAAAGCTATTATTAAATTGTGTATTCCTTCCAATCATCTTAAGAAAGGTTCTACATTCCATCATTTTGTGGACCTTCTTCTCACAGAAGTGGCAAGTAATGGATTGATAATTAGATTTCTGGAGAGGGGCAGTTGTCGTTGGTTCATTATCATGCCCACTTTCTAATTTAGTTATCCTATCTATTAAATATCTCATTTTTTTCTTCATTTCCTCCATGTCATCATTATTTTCTTCCTCCTTTTCTTTGTTTACCTTTAAAACATATATAGCTGTTTTTCGCAATTCTTCAAGGTCCATATCTGACCATCTTGGGCATTGTGTTCTAAAATAATTCTTAATTGCTTTGCAAGAGTTATTTACAAAGATCCTTCTAACTTGTCTTAAGCTACTCTCTTTAGTTAGGTCCCAATCTAAGTATCTGTCCCCAAACTCGATTATTCTATCCATGAATCTGGAGGGTGTTTCTTCCTCCTTTTGCTTAATTTTTTCCAGTTCCATCCACTTATCTGTACTGTCTGCACATTCCTTCATTGCTGTGAGGATGGCCTCTCTACAATGGTATAGTTGTAGATAATCCTCAGGATTGTTATAGTCCCATTCGGGATCCTGAGATGGGCAATGTGCTGCATTACGCCCCCGGGTTTTGTTGACATGAGCAATTATTTTATTTTTTTCACGTTCAGTTAAAAAAGCCTGTAGCAAGTTCTCAACGTCCTTGTAAGACGGATTATACTGAAAAAATATGTCTCCCATCTTTTTTGCTACTAGAAAAGGATCTTGTTCATATGTGGGGATATTTCGTGTAAATTCATTTATTTCTTGGGGTGTAAACGGTATCCTATGTCTTAAAGTCACCACATCCCCATTCCGTCCTATTTCAGGTACTTCTCTTAGAGGAAACAGGTCTCTAGTTGAATTTTGTACCTGTGGGTGAGTTTGACAAGGACAGGTTTCTCTAGGAGGACAAGATCTCCTTTGTGTTGGAATTTGGTTTTCTGTAGGAGAGGGAACATGAGAAACTGGGATTGCAGGGGAAGGGTTTTGGGGATTAAATTCAGTCAAGATTTGCACTACATGAGAGAAGCAGTCTGTTAACTGGGCTATAAGGAAGGTGTTTTCCATCTCTATTTCAAGGAAGGAAATTTCCTCATTCAAAGGTTCAGAAACAGGTCTGTTTCTGGTAGAGTGGGTGTTTGCCAATTGATCCTGTAAGAAACATTTTAGACCTTCTAATTGGGCTTGCATTTTATCCTCAATTTTTTCTCTTTTATCCTCAATATTTTCTATTTTATCCTCAATATTTTTTATTTTAGCATCTCTAAATATAGTATTGAGGAGTACAAAAATGACAGTACCTATTAATATAAAAATTTGGAGGTATCCTGCATTCCTCAATGCCCCTAATTCTTCAGCTGCCATATAAATGTCAAAGAATGTAGTACTCATTTTTATATATATATTTTGTAATTATTTCTCTAACAGTCTTCACAAAACACGTGGGGAGCAGGGCAAAGCAACAAACTTTCCACAGGGTTTTTTTTTTGCTTTTTTGTTTTTTTTTCTATTTTAGGAAGTTGTTCCTTAAGGGAAAGGATATTTAGAAACAGCTCTTCCAGCCAGGACTTTAGGGTCCTGTTGCTGAGATTTAAAACAGCTTAATTGAAGGAGAAAAAAGGTTTTTTACTCACCCGTTCTTGCAGCTGTAAATTTGAAGTCAAGTTAAAAAAAAAAAGAAAACAAAACTGACTGATATGCAAGTAATAAAGCAAAAAAAATAAAGGAAAGAGATTTCACAGAAATATTTTGAGGGTTTTCTCACCAAATTTGTGGTCAGCCATAAACTGTGATAATTAAAATGTTTAGGAGCAAGGGAAATATATATATCAATTATGACCGCTGAAATGTTTTCTACTGTGTCTTGGTTTTATATAAATATAAGATGGTCGCCAGGGAATATATTCCCAATTTATGAATATGCCTAAGCCAACTGGGTTTTATAGAGAAATTTAATTTATAATACACTGATCAATCAATAGAAAAAGAGAGAAAGTAAGAAAAGAATAAGAATGAAGGGCCTCAAGCCAATAAGGCCTAGACCTCAGTCCTAAGAGATAAATCAGTCAGTTGTTTTTATCACTCACCCAAGATCTCTCTAGGTAAGGCTTCTCATGCCAACCTCAGGCTCCACCTTCAAGAGAGCCTCCTTTCAAGAAATGTTTCCAGAGAATTCTCCTCCTGACTCCTCCTGAGTTCTCCTTCCACAGCCTCCTTCAAGACCTCTCCAGGAGCTCTCCCTCCAGGACCTCTCTCCTCTCAGACCTCCTTCAGAGCAAAAAACCTCCTCAGTGCTCCTTCAGAGCAACCTCCTGAGTTCTCCTTCAGAGCAACCTCTTCCCCTCCTCTTTCAGAGCCTGCTATCTTTAAGGACACCATCTAAGTCCCCTCCCCTCAGTTCTCACATCTACCAATCCCTGTCGATGTGTCTCCCCTGTGCCAATGGTGGCTCTAACTTAAACCAGGACTGCCCAGAGGTCTCTACCCTTTGCACATGTCTGTTGAAGGTCATATTCTCAAATAATTAAATCTTGATCTTTGTTGCAGTCCTTCCTAAATCCTGTTACTCTGAGTAGGGTAGAGATTGTAGTTTCCAAGACCTGGTTCTGTCATTCCAAGTATCTCTATTGTATCAATTCTAAAATCAATCATGACTCAAAGAACTTCCTGTTCTATGCTTAAGCATAGGTCAAAGCCCTTTCCATTGTTTAGCAAAAAGTTTCTGTCCTAAAGTAGTCTTAAGTAGGGAAGAGAAGGATCCTCCCATGCCAAGGGGTTTCACATTCCAATAGAGTTCTTACTATCAGTAGGAAATTTTTCCAAGTATGAAATTTCCCAATGGTGAAATTTCCAACATTCATAAGTCTAAGCAATTTTAAGGTTTACGTGCATTAGGTGGAAAATTGTACTAGATGACCTACAAAAGTACATTTCCACTCTTTGATCAATCAACAAAATAAAATACAATTGTGATTCTAACTTGCTAATTTTCTCATAGCAAAGCAATATATAATGTTTATAAATATACACATAAGTAATATAGAAAACTTCTGTGTTTTTATGTAAATTCCACAGGAGAATCCAGCAATGGCAGTTGCAATTAAAACATGTAAAAACTGTACCTCAGACAGTGTGAGAGAAAAATTTCTTCAAGAAGCCTGTAAGTAGTTTTAATTTCTTTTTGATTTTTATAAAATTAAAGTGGTCTTTTTATTGATTAAAGAGCATATTTTTACTTCTCTTGGATAAGACATTATTGTTTATTATCTTGCTATGCTGGTACAAGCATAGAATTGTTGATTTTTTTTTCAGTTAATTAAGATACATGTGATATTTAAAGTAAATAGAATTTCTCCTTCAGAGAGTCCAAGTACCTAATCTTAATTATTTTATATGATGCTTTTTGTTGGCAGAGTATACAATCATAAGATATATATACGAATTTGTAGTCCTTTTAATTAAAATATTTTATTGGAAAATTGTACAACTTTTACTAAGATACTTGTCATAATGTGTTGGGGGATGGCTATGTTTGCTTTTTTCCTTTGATGGCCATTTCCATATTTCATTTAAATTTGCCTAGAATCTCATAGCTATTAATTTCTTGAGGCAAGTTTTAAACTCGGGCCTTCCTGACTGCAGATCCAGCCCTCATCAACTGTACTCTCCAGCTACAAAGATGATATAGAGCCAAATTTTAGAAAATTTTGAATGCCAAACTCGGGAATATCCAAAATAGACAAATTTAAAAATCCAAAATAGACTAATACTTCAGAACAGTGAAATAAAAAGTAATAATGGAGAACTTGTTTTACATTTAAATAATCCCTTTCATTAGGAATATACTCAAACTCTGTAGGATAGGTATTTGCTTGTTTGTTCATAAAAAAAGGTAACTTTCAAAATGCCCCAACATTGTCTGCCCTGATACATGTCTAGGACATTGAAAACAATTAGGCTAGGGAGCAGCTGGGTGCCCGAGACAGGGCAAAAAATAGAAGTTTAAGGAGCAATGAGTAAGTGGTGGTGATAGAGTCAAGAAGGGTTTATGTTGGGGATAGCTGGGTGGCTCAGTGGATTGAGAGCCAGGTCTAGAGATGGGAGTTCCTAGGTTCAAATCTGGCCTCAGACACTTCCCAGCTGTGTGACCCTGGGCAAGTCACTTGACCCCCATTGCCTAGCCCTTACCACTCTTCTGCCTTGGAACCAATATATAGTATTGATTCTAAAACAGAAGATATGGGTTTTTTAAAAAAATGATTAAGCTAAAAAGTGCCCTTTGAATTTTAGTCTTGTTTAAGTTAGTGACCAGTCATTTCTCACTGGAAGATAATGGAAATTCTCAGAGAGGTGATTCTTGAGCTGGGGAGTATATTTGAGCTTGTACAAAATATAAAGCATCTCCACAGTACAAGTTGTACGATTTGGAGCTGTAAGAGACTTGACTCTTCTATTCCATGTTCCTTATGTTAAAAGTGAGGAAAACGAGGTCCAAAGAGGTAAAAAGAGCAAGACACACAAGAAGTGAAACCCAGGTTTTCTGAATCTAAATCCATTACTCTTCTAATTACCCCATGCTCCCTGATCCCTGTGGCAAACAGGAAGTATGCCAAGAATATGGTATAGTGAGAGAAATTTCTGGAAGAAGGAAATTATATAACATGTTCAGGACCATTTAAAATGCTGTTTAGCTAAAGCATAGATAACAAGATGGAAACCACCACCATTATCATCATCAACATTTATGTAGCACTTTAAAGTTTGCTAAGTGTTTTACAAATATTTTCTCATTTGATCTTCATAGAGACTCTCAAAAGTAGATGCCATTATTATTCCTCCTTTAATAAGTAAGGAAACTGAGGCAGACAAGTTAATGTTGTTAACTGAGTTAACCATTAACTGAGACAGGCAAGATAAATGACTTGCCTGGGGTTTCACAGCTTCTCAGTGACTGAGGTAAGATTTGAACTCAAGCTTTCTTGCCTCCAGATCCACCTCTATCTACTGTGCCATGTGGCTGCAGAGATGATTTAAAGCCAGTTTTTAGAAGACCTTGAATGTCAACTAAGGAATGTTTCTTAATTTTATAACATTTGTCACATGCCTAATTGACTGAAAAAAAGAAAGCAGGAGAGGTTGTGATATTAGTCCTAACTTTTAGGGACCTTGGCCTATGTTTTCTTTTATTCCAAGTTCCTTCTACTGTATTAGCCTTCTTAAATTATTGCTTTTTCTTGCCATCTTTTGTATTTGGGTCATTAATGGTATTGAATGCACACCAGTTTTAGTGCTTTGTTTTATTAGCTAATGTTAGAGAAACTAGAAGACACTGGGAGACACTGGTAGAGACACTAGAAGGTTGAATGCAGAAATGTAGATGTGTTGTAGTAGGAAGAGTAATGGATTTTGGAGTCAGTGCTTTTGGGTCAAATCCCAGCTTCCCTACTACCTATATTACCTATATTATCATGAACATGTTGTTTCACATCTAGACCTCATTCTTCTTCTTTAGTTAAGTAACAGTGATGTGAATTAGGTGATATATAGTCAAAATCCTATCATCCTAATCAGAACTGATAAGTGACCACTAAATTAAGTCCAAATTTATCGCATACTGTAATTCCAAAATTATAAAGTCATATAATTTGAAAGTTTTGTCCTATCCTGAGATTGAAAAACAAAACAAAACAAAGGAAACAAAAACAAGATGATATTTTGCAGCAGTGATTTTTTTTTTGGAAACACTATTTTAACATGGTTTTCAGAACACATGAAAATCATTAGTGGGTATACTTTTCCTATTTTTAAATTGATTCTGTAAAAAACACAACTTCAAGTGAAACAACAGTTTCAGAAAGATAATGTTGGTGCATAGGCAGTGAGAAATATGGGGATAGCAAATATATTAACTACCAGGGGAATTAGCACTAGTAGATAGCAAGTCCTACCTCAGATCATCCATTACTTCTTGCCATAAAAATGAACAGTCGCCTCCCTCCAAACTCATATCACACTTAAATGACATTCAGTGTCCTTTATGTGGTACTTCAGTGTTACAGTTTTCCCCCTTAGAGTTATCTCTGTAATCAATTTGGGTTTTTCTGGGCAAGAAATTAGACTTATCTATCTTTATATCCTTCACCTCCTCTAGCATGGTCTGTCACAAAGTAGGCACTCGGCAAATAGTTGTTGAATAAGACTATTGTTTATTCAACATATCAGTTGTTCTGCACACAAACTGCCACTTCGCTCAGATAGTTTAGGAATCCAGCATGCTGAAAACTCTGAGAAATAAGTAGCATCTTCTAACTATAAATTCTGTGAATATTCACAAATCCATCACTTAAGAACTAGAGTCTGGTCCCAAGCCTCTGCACTAAAAAAAAATTTCTATAATCTGGGTGTTCTGTTTCTTTAAAATACAGAGGTCAGATCAACACCTCACACCCTACACCAAGATAAATTCAAAATGAGTGAATGACTTGAACATAAAGAAGGAAACTATAAGAAAATTAGGCGAACACAGAATAGCATACATGTCAGATCTGTGGGAAGGGAAAGACTTCAAAACCAAGCAAGAATTAGAAAGAGTTACAAAATGCAAAATAAATAATCTGGAATACATCAAATTAAAAAGTTTTTGTACAAACAAAACCAATGTGACCAAAATCAGAAGGGTAGCAACAGATTGGGAAACAATCTTCATAAAAACCTCTGACAAAGGTTTAATTACTCAAATTTACAAAGAACTAAATCAATTGTACAAAAAATCAAGCCATTCTCCAATTGATAAATGGGCAAGGGACATGAACAGGCAGTTTTCAGCCAAAGAAATCAAAACTATTAATACGCACATGAAAAAATGCTCTACATCTCTTATAATCAGAGAGATGCAAATCAAAACAACTCTGAGGTATCACCTCACACCTAGCAGATTGGCTAACATGACAGCTATGGAAAGTAATGAATGCTGGAGGGGATGTGGCAAAGTGGGGACATTAATTCATTGCTGGTGGAGTTTGAATTGATCCAGCCATTCTGGAGGGCAATTTGGAACTATGCCCAAAGGGCGATAAAAGACTGTCTGCCCTTTGACCCAGCCATAGCACTACTGGGTCTGTACCCCAAAGAGATAATAAGGAAAAAGACTTGTACAAGAATATTCATAGCTGCACTTTTTGTGGTGGCCAAAAATTGGAAAACGAGGGGATGCCCATCAATTGGGGAATGGCGGAACAAATTGTGGTATCTGTTGGTGATGGAATACTATTGTGCTAAAAGGAATAATAAAGTGGAGGAATTCCATGGAGACTGGAACAACCTCCAGAAGTGATGCAGAGCGAAAGGAGCAGAACCAGGAAAACATTGTACACAGAGACTGATACACTGCGGTACAATCGAAGGTAGTGGACTTCTCCATTAGTATCAATGCAATGTCCCTGAACAATCTGCAGGGATCTAAAAAACACTATCCACAAGCAGAGGATAAACTGGGAGTAAAAACACCCATGAAAAGCAACTGCTGGACTACAGGGGTTGAGGGGATATGACTGAGGAGAGACTAAATGAACACTCTAATGCAAATACCAACAACAGGGAAATGGGTTCAAGTCAAGAATACATGTGATAACCAGTGGAATCGTGTGTCGGCTATGGGAGAGGGAAAGGTGGTGGGAGGGGGGTCGGGGAGGAAAAGAAAATTATCTTTGTTTCCAGTGAATAATGTTTGTAAATGACCAAATAAAATAATGTTTAAAATTTAAAAAAAAAATACAGAGGTCAGAGTTTTTGATTGTCTTATCTGACCTGAAGGAGGTCAGATAGGAGGAGAAAACTGAAACACAGAAAGCTGAAATAATGATTACAGTTGTGCCATATGTTAGTCCAGCTAAGATTAAGAACCCAGGTCTTCTGATTCCTTTTTAGTTACTATGTCTGCTTTACTATAGCTTTATTAGTTTTCCTCACTTTAAATCCTACCTACTCTTTATTCTAATAACAATTTTTTAAAAACTTATTTGTCTGGAATATAGTAGGCACACTGAATAGAGCACTGGTCCTTAAGTCAGAAAGAACTGAGTTTAAGGCCTACTTCAGACACCAGTTGTATGACCTTGGTCAAGTCACTTAATCTCTATTTGCCATAGTCTCCATAAATGTAAAATGAAACAATAACAGCATCTACCTCCCAGAATTTTTGTGAAGATCAAATGAGATACTATTTTTTTAAAGCACTTATCACAGTGCCTGGCACATAGTATGCGCCATATAAATGCTAGCTATTTAATCAATATAGTTATTTTTCAAAGAGAATATATTGACATGAATTATTATATCTATATGCCTTAAAATACAAACTGAATTTCAGCTTTAGAAGGGATTTTCTATATAATCTAATCATAATTCATTTCTGAATAGCCTTCTCTACAATATCTATAATAATAAGCTTTGCCTGAAGACCTCCAGGGAAGGACAACTCACAGACTTACAAAGCTGTCCATTCCATCTTTGGATAACTATAATTGATAGGAATTTCATTCTCGCTTTCCACATCCAATGAACTGCCAAATACTGTCAATCCTTACTTTATAATATTCTTCTTAGACACCCTCTTCTCTCCTCTGATCCACAGCACCATCTCTCATCTCACAGCTGGCCTGCAAAAGCCTTTTGGTTGGTCTAGGCCTCTGGGCTCTCCCACACTAGTAAGCTGTCAAACTGATCCATAGCACAAGCCTCACTGCTCACCTCCCTGACTCAGTAAACTATAGTTAGTCGGTTACTGTCAATATCAAATATAAAATATTATTTTCAACCTTTAAAACCTGAAGCAACTTGGCTTTAGATGAAAAATTGCTTTAAATGGCAAAAGTGAGGAATTTATATTTGTTCCTGGAGGTAACAGAGCACCCCTAGATTGTGGTGGGGATAGTCTTGAGGTGGAGAGAGCAATTACAGTGTTCTTGCAATAAATAGTTCAGGCAAGAGATTTTAAGTGCTTGAATGAAGGTGGTGATAATGTGTTAAGAAAAGGGGCCCTATATTAGAGATGTAACAGTAGAAACATCCAGATTTGGCAATGGACTTCCGTGTGTTGTGTAGTTGAGAGGGACGAGTTAAAGATGACACCAAAGTGGTAAAGCGTGAGCATGGCTATGCTTTCAACAAGAAGGAGGAAATTAAGAACAGGGAACAGATTAGAAAATGGTAAAATCTCTTCTCAAAATGTTGAGTTTGACGTAGTTGGCAGCATGCATTAGTCAGATGTGATGAGTTACTGAAGTGCCAGAGTCCACTAAGGCTAGGCATACAGATCTGCCTGAGATAATAATTTAACCCATGGGAGCTGAGGAGATCACCAGATGAGACAGTTAAGAGAGAAAAGAGAAGTAGGCCCAGGATAGAACCTTCAGGGGGTACTTGCAGTTTTGCATGGGTGGCATGGATAACGATCCAGTGAGGGAGAAGACATACAGGGGAACAAAAGATTCAAGGGAGAGCAGTGTCACAAAAATCCAGAGAGGAAACTATCCAAAGGAGGAGATCAACATTGTCCTATGGAGAGGTCAGAAAGGATGAAGATTGAGAAAGAGCCATGAGATTTAACAATTTAAGAGGACTGCAACCTTACCGATAGCAATTTCAGGTGAATGGAGAGAAATATAGGACATTTTCTGGTGACCAAGATTGGATATAGTGAAGGTTTTTTAATGATTGGGAAGATCTGAGATGCTTTTAAGCAAAAGGGAAAGAAGCTAATAGGAGTATTGCATGGGGGAAATCTGCTGAGCAAGATGATGGGATCAAGGTTACATATAGAGGTCTGGCTTTAGAAAGGAGAAGAATCACTTCTTCATCAGAAACTAGAATCTCCTGATAGTAGAGGAAAGGGACAGATTAGTGATTTGAGAAGGTCTGCAAAGGCCTTCATTTCCTCTAAGGAAGTAAGGGTCTTCAATATTCAGCTGAAAGTGCAAGGGAACTAGGTGCCAGGAGAGGCTTAAGGAAAGGCAGGAAGATTTCAAAATGGGCAAGTCAAGATTAAATAGGAGTAGGGGGCAGCTGGGTAGCTCAGTGGATTAAGAGCCGGGCCTAGAGATGGGAGGTCCTAGGTTCAAATCTGGCCTCAGACACTTCCCAGCTCTGTGACCCGGGGCAAGTCACTTGGCCCCCGTTGCCTAGCCCTTACCACTCTTCTGCCTTGGAGCCAATACACAGTATTGACTCCAAGACAGAAGGTAAGGGTTTAAAAAAAAAAAAAGATTAAATAGGAGTAGAATGATTCCCTTACTGAAGTCAAGGCCAAGTGAGTTATTACTTGACATTTTACTACTACTAATAAGCACTATATGTGAGCTGTATGTATGCATTTGTGAAATAGCTATCGCCATATCATGGGGCAAAGAAAGCCCATGGAGTTGGATTCATAACTATACTACATGTAGTACATAAAAGTACTATTTTGCAAATGATGTTTGGTTTTTAAAGGAGCGATTATGAAAAACTGCATTGTTGGATTTTTTTTCCCTAGTAACAATGCGTCAGTTTGACCATCCACATATTGTGAAGTTGATTGGAGTTATAACAGAAAATCCTGTCTGGATAATCATGGAGCTCTGCACACTAGGGGAGGTACTATAAATTTTCTAATGTTACCTTTCATTTCTTTCTAGTATTTCATAAACAATCTCAGTAGTAACTTATTTCAGTAAATGAACTTTATTTGAATGAAACAGTCCATAATGATGTTATTACTCTCACTGGATACTTAGCCTGTCTTCTGTAGTTTATTGTAATGAGAAATAATAAATAAAATTCTCTTTAGTTAACAGTTAAGTCTTCCCTCATAATTTTTATTTGCATAAAACTAAATAGAAAATTTGAGATTTAGATACCATTTTACCTACTGACCCACTATATTGATGCTGAATAGGTCATGACTTTGATGAGTCTGCAGGGAGAATTAATTAAATTAAATTAAATTAAATTAACATAATTGGAATGGGAAAGTGGGATAAATTTATGTGTGAATCAAATAGATTCTCATCACTTTGTGGCAGCCTTTCACTGAATAAGGACAAGATGTCCTTGTTAGACTATTCTTCCATTTGACAAATTTTCTAAACAAATAGAATTAAAGTATTTTGAAAACATCTTAAAGTCTTATGTAGGGGACAGCTGGGTGGCTGAGTGGATTGAGAACCAGGCCTAGATACCAGAGGTCCTAGTTTCAAATATGGCCTCAGACATTTCCTAGCTGTGTGACCCTGGGCAAGTCACTTGACCCCCATTGCCTAGCCCTTACCACTCTTCTGCCTTGGAACCAATATACAGTATTGATTCTGAAATGGAAGGTAAGGGGTTTTTTGTTTGTTTTTTTAAACCCTTACCTTCCGTCTTGGAGTCAGTAGTGTGTATTGGCTCCAAGGCAGAAGAGTGATAAAGGCTAGGCAATGGGGGTCAAATGACTTGCCCAGGGTCACACAGCTGGGAAGTGTCTGAGGCAACATTTGAACCTAGGACCTCCCATCTCTAGACCTGGCTCTCAATCCACTGAGCTACCCAGCTGCCCCCAAGGAAGGTAAGGGTTTAAAAAAAAAAAGTTTTTTAATTAAAGTCTACATGAATGCCACTTATTTTATTAACATTTTAATAGAGTAAAATATTTTATCCTGTATCTTTGATAATAAGATTCTATTTTTCATGATAATTTCCAGCTAACCAACCTTTCTATTGAAATATCAGCATTTCTGTAATTTTATCCATTTTTGATGGAAATCTTTTTAAAATATTATATTACCTTTTGTATAAACAAGATGCTAAGAAAGAATGTTTAATAACAAAATCACCATTATGGCCAGCACTTGCCATAATGTTGAGTTTTTCGCCTTTTGCTCTCTGACCATCAGTTGGCATTGCTGTTGTCAGAGTACCTGGCCATTGAAGCTCTTTTGTCATTCTAATTTGTTCTTAATATTGTATCCTCTGAGACAATAATATATATCATTGGAATTTTGTTTAAATTAAGATTCAGTAAACTCCAAATTATGAGCCAAGGGATAGTGAGATTAATTTGGCTTCCCTGACAGCTATTTTTCCATCATTATCTTTTCCCTAAAGTTGTACTTGGATACAACTTAATTAGAAGTCATATTTCCTCATAAATGGGTTCCTAGTACATAGTAGGAAAGAAAATGTTTAATTTGTGCTTCATTGTTTTGCAAAGAAATAATTTTTTTGACTTTTAAACACAAGCCATCTGGTGTTAGTTTGCATAGAATTCTATAGAATTATATTGTGGGTTTAATTCACATTATATATGATAGGAAAACATAAATTCAACAATCTCTTCCACCTGTCTTACTATAATATATCATTATGATGTAGAATCGACCATGGATTTTTGTTCCCTGAGTATCAGTTCTGGCAGATTCTGCCAACTTGAAAGGACTTTAAAGATATATACTCAGGACCTGCTGGCATATGTCTTTAGTGCAAAGACCACCCTTGCTCAGCTCAGAGAGGTTCATCACCAGAAACTTGGTCACTGGAGAATGAATGTTTTTCAGCCATATCAATTCATTTAGATAGCCTACAGAATTATAAATGACATTTCTATGTGTTAGGAAAGAGAAGACCCTACCAATGAAAGCATGAATTCTTTGCATTTTAAAGTTACAATAATGACTCGAGGGAGACAAGAAAATGCCAAATTTTAATTTCTATACCCAAATGTCTTAGTTGAGATGTCAAATTTGTATGAACTGTATGTTCTCATTTTGCTCTACCTCTTTTAGTCTGATATTGCTTATATATATCTTGAACTTTATTGCTTTACTCAAATATATTCTTCCATTTGTTGTTTCTGTATTTTTAGTAAATCAATATAATTTCACTTGAATATAGTAGTAGTAGTACCTTTATTTAAAAAAATCACATTCTGAAATTGTACAAAATGCCATTGAAATGTGCAGTACACTGATGAATATAGCCATTTATTAGAGTCTTCTCTTGATTGTTTCTGATAATTTTGTCTTATGTGTGTGTGTGTGTTTTTTTTTAATCATTGCTCTGAAAGCTGAGGTCATTTCTACAAGTGAGAAAATACAGTTTGGATCTGGCATCTTTGATTCTATATGCTTACCAGCTTAGTACAGCCCTTGCCTACCTAGAAAGTAAAAGATTTGTGCATAGGTAAGAGAAACAAACAAAAAAAAACTCTTAAATTTGTACAACTTTTAATGCTTGTTTCCCACTTTTAAGTAATGCTGAATGACATATTCACTTTAAATCTTATGGGTATTACAGGAAAAAAAAAGAAGTACTGGAAATGAGGTTCACTTTTTTCCTCAAGACTTGCATTCCATTTTAATATGTTTCTTGTGGCTGTGAAATAGAACTATACTGAATTAGATATTCATTTATTTAGAGCTTATTTTTTCAAATAAATTTAAAAAAGAATCCTATGCAAATTTTCTTTCTATAAAAAGGTAAACAGAGTAGAGAGTTAAGTGTATACTAAGTGTAAAAGAGTGTAAAATTAAATCCACTGTGTTAAGGGTGACATCTGCTGGGATCATGCTGAATTTATATTCTGGACCTCTTTATTATATAGGTTGAAGTTAATTCTTTTAGTGTTTAGTAACAAAGTTATAGCTGTTCATTTCTTTGCAGTGTTAAGGATTTGCTAAGAATGAGGAATGTAAAGAGGAGGGAGAAATTGGGTCTAAGCCTCAAACACTAGCAGTTCAGCAGTCTATTCAGAAACTAACTAGTGAAAGAGCCTCTTAATTTAAAGGAAAAATGTTTAGTTGTTTTTTTTTAATCAGCTACTAATTATATATTCTTTTCCAACAACTACTGTCATCAGTATTGTGGAGAATGTGATCTTAACTCAGATTTATATTATGTTTTAATATCTCATTTTATCTTCATAAGAACCCTATGACAGTTAATAAAAGGATTCTTGTTCCCATTTTACAGATGAAGAAACTAGTTTAGATAAAGGGAAAGTAAGTGACTTACCAAGCCTTATATATAACTAATGATTGGCAGATACAGAATGTAGTCCTAACTTTAATGATGTTTTTCCCACTATACCAGGCATCCTGCTTTTGAGAAAGGAGAAACATGTTCCTAATATATGTTGACTATATGAAGAGATTTTTTTTCATTTTTAAAGGGGAATTTTAGAAGCTAGTTTGTATAAAAGTTGCTAAAAGGTTATATGCTATGTTACATACGTCCTTTTTTAACAATACCTACGCTGTCAAACCTATCTTACCATATATATATATACATATATATATACACACACACATATATACACATATATACACAAATATATATGTAATGAGGTATAAATATCATATATATATAAAAAGGGACAAAATAGAAAAAGTTTTAAGTCTTGAAGTCAGGTGGCCTGACTTCAAACCTTAGTATTGCTATTTACTACCTTTGTGTCACTGGTCAAGTCACCTAAATCTCTCTGGGCCTCAGTTTCCTCATCTGTAAACAGAAAGTTTTGAATTAAATTACCTATAAGATTTGTCACCATTACCACCAACTCTAATAATCCATGATTCTTTCTTGTATTTATGTATAATTATAGACTGAATCTCGATTTTTCTTATAGCATAACTTCTCATTTCAATCTTTCTTTCTCAGGGATATTGCTGCTAGAAATGTGCTGGTATCATCAGCTGACTGTGTAAAATTAGGAGATTTTGGTTTGTCTCGATATATGGAAGATAGTACTTACTACAAAGGTAAGAAATGAGATTGAGCATATAGGAACTCTAGAACTTTTTATAATTTTGCATAATTGATTTGAACTACTAGCAAACAAAAAATATCTGTATCTTTAAAAAATACATATTTTGACACACCTAAATGTTTTGACAAGTTTAAAAACAGCTTTAAAAATTCTCTTAAATTAATAAAAGCCTTAAAATCACCATAGAAAATTTAAGGCCAGAAGAATTAAAATTCTGTTCTGAGCCTTTTCCCAAGTCATTTTCACAACCACTATAATTACCAGTAGAATTAAATTTGTGAATTAGAGATGAAATACATTAAAGCTTTTGATTAATCCTTTCTTACACCAAACTTGGCCCACTTGCAATTTTTTAAGTATTGGCACATAAATTTTCCTCATTATTGAATGCTTTATATTTTCAAGTTATCTTAAAATATTATTTGAACTTTGAATTGATGTATTTAAAATTTCCCATCTGTACATGAGAAAAATTTCCATAATTCTCAGTTTTGTATAAAGGCCAGCTGAATTCACTTGGGATCTTGGAATTGAACTCAGAGGTCACTGAGTTTGTTCTTTCCCTAAAATATGCATCTTATTTACAACGTCCCAGCTGACAAGAGATCATTACCCAGTTTCTACTTCTACACTTCCAGTGCCAGAGAACTGTCCACCATATCAGTGGCAGCTCCATTTTGCATCCAGTTTAATTGTTAGGAAGTCATTGCTAATATTAAGCCAAAATTTTTCTCCTTGTACATTTCACCATATGTCTAGTTAAACTGTACGACAAATAGTATCCCTTCATGTCTAGAAATTTGTCCAATAGTGGTAATGCTAGTGCTCATTGTGCACTAATAATGACTTGGTCTGAACAAAACGAAGTTCCCAAATCTGCCTTATACAAATGCATTGTTCAGCTAATGGCCTTAGAGCACTCACTCAACTCCCATTCAATATCTATCTCATCATACAAAGTTGGCACTTTTTCCCATGGGCTCCACTTGCCATTTGGACAAATAGATCATTCTTAATGATGCTATTCCCAGTTCCAGAGAGGGTGCCATGGAATCTCCAGAGCACAAAGAAAGGCCAGGGAGGGGAAGACAGGTAATGAATTTCAGAATTTTGGGTGGCATGAGTTAGAAATAGCCTAAGGAGGAGGGAAGAATGGAAAACTTTATATTTATTTCTCACACAGACTGAGGTGGCTGCCAACCCTGAAATAGAGATGACAGAGTTTTCTGCTTATCAAGAGTTCCCAGTATCAGTGAAATCACAGACCAAGTTTAAAAAAAAAATGGCAAAGTTGGGTAGGAAGATGCAGTTGAAACTAAAAAATCATATCTGAAATAAGAGAGAGAAGGAAGATATCACCACTCTTTTATACATAGGAAAATAGGGAAGTGTTGGTAAAATAAATTTTTTCTCAAAGCATATATTAACCTGGCCCATTTAAAGCAATTTTATGTTTAATTTGGGATAAAATGTTCCTAGGATGGAGAAATGAGAGGATGTGGTAGATATGACCAGAAAAGATAAGTTTCAGAGTAATTACTAATAAGAAACATGAAATAAAGATAAATCAGGAAAAAAATGTTTCTCCCAACTAAATTAGTGTTTCAAATATGATAATTTTATATAATTATTGGTAATTTTTCCATTAGTAAAGTTTCATTAAATCAGTGTGATTTACATTCAATCTGATGTAGGAATGATGTCTGCACCTACCTCCCAGGGTTATTTTGAGGTAGGTGATGACAATGACAATTGATATAATAATTATAAAGTGCTTTGTAGAGTACTTGGCACACAATAAGTGCTACATAAATGTTAGATAGTGTTTTTATTATTGTTATCAGAGTAACACTAAGTAGTGACCTTCATTTCTTGATTTGGCTCATGGCATTATTTTACCTACTTTATAATTATTCTTTCTCATATCCTACTTAACAATGAAAATATCTATAATTTATATATACATACATACATACATACATACATACATACATATACACACACATCTACACACAAACTTCCTATCCTATGTAAAATGCAAACCTTAAAGACATCATCACCACTGAATTTATGCTACTGTGTGCCAGTAACTATTCCAAGTGCTTTACAAATATGATCTCATTTGATCCTCACAACAAGCCTGGGAGGGAGGTACCATTATCCCCAAGCACTTAACATCAAGCACATACTAGGCACTGGAGAGAAAAAGAAAGGCAAAGCCATGGTCCCTACTATCAAGGACCTTAGAAAATCCAATCAGTCAGACAACCTAGAAACTATTACATCTGTAGAAAACTTATGTCAGAAAGAAGACACAATCTATAGATGGAGCTGGGTAAAGCCTTTTTTGTAATACAACATTTTAGCTAAATCTTGAAGGGAACCAGGAACTCTCTTCTCCTAGGAGGTAAGAAAGGAGAGCATTCCAGGTATGAGGGTCAGCCAGCAAAAAGACCATTAAGGGCATGCTTGGAGTAGCAGGTAGGCCAGTAGCTGCGTGACAGACTCTTTGTAGGAGTCGCAGACTTAAGACTAATGGATTATAAAGAAGTTTTAATTCCAAACTGAGCAATTTGTATTTGATTATCGAAGTAATAGAGAGTCATTGAAGTTTACCAGGTTGGGATCATGGCAAAGTAAAGATTAGGCTGGAGTACAGTCTTGAAACAGGAAAAGCAATGGGAAGTCCGTCACTGTAGTCCATGTGTTAGATGATGAGGAACAGTACCCGAGTAGGAGTAGTGAGAAGGCAATGTCTAGTAGTGCCTGTGAAGACAGAAACAAAGTCTGGCCATAGAGTAGCTATCTGGTTTAAGTATAAGAAAGGAGTCAAAGAGAATGAATGAGATTTAAAACCTAAATGCAGAGGCATTTTGGTTGAATGGTGGGATCAGGAACGAGATTAAAAGAGTTTGACAGAAAAAGCAGTAGAGGCACCTAGTGTAAACAGCCTTCTCAAGGTGCTTAATAGAGAAAATGGGGAGAGATAGAATGAGAGCCAACAAGAATGGTCAGATCAAGTGAGAATAACTTTGTGCCAAAATGTTAGCAATCAAAAATAGAAAGAATTTAAGAATGTCAGTAACATAAAGTGTGCTTTTTGCTATTTCAAATCATTTATACATGTACAAAGTGAAGGTTAGTTTTCCTACTAGAGAAATGCTTCTCTACTTTCTGACTTAACAGAGACAATAAAGTATTATTTTAAAGCAGAAAGTGCATCAAAAACTAGACTGTTAATCAATCAATTAAATAATTTGTTTAAAAAAATTAAAATTTTAAAAAAACCTACTGTACCAAAACACAGAGAATCTAAATTTATATAAGTAGATTGGAGAGTAGAAAATGTGACATGGTAAATTAAGAGAACCATTGTGGAACTGGTGCTAATACTTTGGAGATGTTTACCTTTAGGACCCATAGAGAAGTAAGCAGATGGGGAAATATATACTCTAACAAAACCTAGGAAGAATTATTTTGCCTGGAAACTGATCTGATTAAGAAGGCTTAAAGTAAAATTAAAGATATAAGAAAATTGCTCACAAATGTCAAGACAGCAAGTGTTTATTAAGCCCTTACTTTGTCAGGTGCTGTACTAAGTGCTGAAGATAAAAATACAAACAAAAAGTCTCTGCCCTCAAGGAGATTATGTTCAAATGTGAGGCCATATATATTTGGATGCTGAAAAGCAGGGAGGAATATGTGGGGTAACCTGCTCACTGGCATAGTGATGAAGTCCTGAGAATGAATTGTGACTGGTCTGGGCTCTTCTTTAAAATTGAGGTTCTGGCAGGAGAACATTGTACACAGAGATTGATACATTATGGCATAATCAAATGTAATAGACTTCTACCAGTAGCAATGCAATGATCCAGGACAATTCTGAGGGATTTATGAGAAAGAATGTTATCCACATCCAGAGAAAGAATTGTGGGAGTAGAAACACAGAAGAAAAACAACTGCTTGATTACATGGTTCAATGGGGATATGATTGGGGACGTAGACTCTAAATGATCACCCTAGTGCAAATGTTATTAATATGGAAATAGGTCTTGATCAATGATACTTGTAAAACCCAGTGGAATTGCTTGTTAGCTACAAAAGGGATGGTGGGAGGAGGGGAGAGAAAGAATATGAATCATGTAACCATGGGAAAATATTCTTAATTAATTAATTTTTTGAATTTTTAAAAATAAAATTGAGGTTCTGGGAGGAAATATCCAGCAAACCATCTACCACAGGTTTGTGGTAGGTAGCAAGTGTGCCTTGAAAATAAAGTAGAGAGGCCCATAAATGTATAGAAAAGAATATCAAGGAAAAAGAGAAGTGGTCAGAATTTTCTAAGAGATTGTGATAATGATGTGAAAATTATCATGGGGAAGATAAACATCCTAAAACATTAACATTTTGAGAGGAGAGATTTTGAAGCATTCCTTGAAAATATAACTAGAATTCTTTGGCCTAAGAGTCTACCAAAGTCAGTCCATGAAATATGAGAGATTCTAAAAAATACAATCAGATAACACAGCCTAGGCATTGTATAAAGCTCTTGATACAAAGAAGGCAAAAACAATCCTGGCCCTCAGGGAGTTCATAGTCTAGTAAGGGAGAAGATGTGCATACTGCTGTGTACATATAGTGTCATCCTTAACACCTTACTCACACACCTAACACTTCCAACCTGGTGCCAAGTCTTGCCTTCAGATCTCATATATATCTCTTTTAAATCACTTTGACCCCACCCTGGCAGATCCATCACCTTATACCTGGCTTGTTGCAGTAACCTTTTCATTGATCTCTCTGCTTCATGTTTTTCCTGCTCTATTTAGTCTTCCTCTACACAGCTTTCTAAGAGGTTTTCCTAAAGTGTACATCTGACTCTATCAACCTCTGCAAAATAAAATCCATTGTCTCTCTTTTTTGTTACTTCTGGAATCATAGAGAAACTTCTCTGTGTGTCTCTTAAAACTCTTTATAATATAGACCCTTTCTCCTTGCCCAAACTTCTTACAAATTACTTTTCCTCTTTGTAGTATAGTAGCTACTTTTTGTTTCTCATAAATGGCATACCACTTTCATCTCAGTACCATTGTACTGACTCTTCTTACCTGGTATGTTCTTCCTCCTAATTTCCAAATATCTTAACATTCCTAGCTTCCTCTAAGTTCAAATACTACCTTCTTCAGGAGACCTTTTTTGGTCCCATCTACTATAATACTTCATATATAACTTTTTACATCCATGTTATCTCCCCCTTTAAAAGGTAAATGCCTTTAGGGCTGGAGCTATTTCTTTCTACTCTTAGGAGTTTAGTATAATCTCTGGGGCATACTAAGCATTTGATAAATGTTTATTGATTCCTTGATTAGTTGGTGAGAATAAAGATTATAATTCCTTCCATATCACTACTGCCCTTTCCCTTTTCTCTTATTCACACAAAGGTAAAAGTATATAATCAACAAAGGTGACTCAATTCCAGTCCAGCCAATAATTCAGGATATACTAATTAGTGTTGAAATTTTATGTGTTAAATCGCCTAGTCAGTTGTTGCCACCATGGCCTCCATCTCTATATTTTGCCTATTTTTCCCACAAGGAAGCATATGTTATCATTACTCTGCTTAGACTTTTCTTTCAGATTCCACTTCATAGACAAGAGATTGATAGACCTCTCTAGGTAAATTGTCTCAAGACAATTAAATAAGTGGTTCCATCTCTTAAGAGACACCAAAGACCAAATGATATAATGAGTTTTTAAAAATTTTATTCACAGTACATCTAGAGATGTATATCATTGAGAAGAGGTCCATAGACTTCACCAGAGTGCCAACAGGATCCATGGCACAAAAAACATTTAAGAATTCCTAATCTAGAGAGGACTGTAATATTCTCAAGCATGCAAAATAGGAAGTTTTTCATTTTTAAAATGAAAGTTCTTTTTCTTGTAGCTTCCAAAGGAAAATTACCTATTAAATGGATGGCTCCAGAGTCAATCAACTTTAGACGTTTTACCTCAGCGAGTGATGTGTGGATGTTTGGTAAGTGTTGATTTACTACTGATCTTTTTAAGCCTGCATGTCCTAGGAGCAAACTATTACTAGCTTTAGTCTGTACTCATTGAGTTATTTCTAGCTGCTTAATATTTGACATGCCAGATTAGCTTTTTTAGTTGTATATATTTTTGCATTTGTTGTTTTAGATTATTTTAAAGTATTCCGAGAAGATGATTTCCAAATTGTGTGGATTTTTATTTTTTTCTCCTCATTCTTGATGAAAAATCATTCACTGATTACTTTTAAAAATAATGAGATTAAAGGTAAAGAAGTATTTTTTAAATTGGATTTCCGGGGAAGAAAACATTTTTTATAAAAACCTTTTATTTGGGAATTTGACTAACAGTTCACAAATGGATATGGGAATCTGTGCTTATTATATTTTACTATGTTTCTCTAAAAATTATTTAGGTATATCCCACCTACTAATAATGACTAGCATTTATATAGCACTTTAGGGTTTCCAAAGTATTTTCCAAATTCGAACTCATTTGATCTTAATAACCCTGAGAGGTAGATGTTATTATTATCCTCATTTTATAGATGAGGAAACTGAGGCAGGCAAAGGTTAAGTAACTTTACCAGAGTCACATAGAAGCAAGATTCATATTCAGACCTTCCTATCTCCAAATCCCATTCTCTATCCACTGTGCCTCATAGCTGCTCTTAACATGTTTCAGAAAAAAAAATAACATAATGGGGGCAATTATGCACACAGGTATAATATAATGATCATTTGCATCTCAAGTCATCATAGGGTTTGATTATAACATTAAACTACATTCTTAGAGGAAAACCATGTGTAGAATATTTACATTTAACATGTATTGATATGCCAGCCTCTGTACCTACTTCATTACTTTTTAATAATATTTTATTTTCCCCTATTACATGTAAAAATAATTTTTTGACATTCATCTTTAAGTTTTGAGTTCCAGATTTTCTCCCTTCAGATCCTCCTTCTTTATCCCTATCCTCACCTCTCTGAGACAATAAGCAATCTGATACAGATTTTACATATGCAATCATGTAAAACATTTTTTCATATTAGCTATTTTGTGGAAGAGATCTCAAATAAAAAATAAAAAGAAAATTAAAAACAATATGTTAAAGTCAAATTTAACTTTCACACTTTTTGTTTACTTAAGTAGAAATTTGAAGGAATAAAATCATACCTTGAGGGGGGAATAAACAGTATTAGGAACAGTAGAGGAAAATATAAACTTAACACAATTTTAAATGTGTATAGATTAAATAATATAATAAATGAATAAGTGAAAGATTGGCTTAAAAAATAGTACCCTGCAGCATACTTTGCTTACAAGAAACACTTTTAAAAAACAAAAGACATACACAGAATAAAAATGAAGGAAAACCTCATTAAAATCAGTCTACCTCTCAATCAAAAACTAAGGTTTCAATAAATAAATATAAACTGAGGTTTCAGCCTATCATCACATACATCAACCTATCATACTGAAATGGTTTTCCATTTCATTCTCCAGCTCATTTTACAGATGTAGAAGCTGAGGCAAACAGAATTAAGTGTCTTCCCTAGGGTCACACAAGTAGTAAGTGTCTGTCTGAGGCCAAATTTGAACTCAAGTAGATCAGTCTTCCTTGCTCCAGGCCCAGCACTTTTATTCACAGTGCCACTAAGTTGCCCAGAAAGACATTGACATCATTTGATTTTAATATATATGCTACCATTACCTTCTCTTCCCATCTAAGGTCCAGGTATTATGTCATTTACGTGTCTTGGATAAATCCATGATCAGATGATATAGTAGAAAGAGATTTATTATGCCTCTAATTACTTTTTGTATTTTTACTTCTTTAAAGTTGAATTTGATCTCCAAGGTTTTTTTCCAGTCTTTAATGTTGTATTATCATATGAAATGCCCTCTTACTTAGTCAAGAAACTGAAGAAGACTTAGGATGCAGTATTTATCAAAAACAATCATATAGAAGGAAGTCATAAATGTTTGCTTAATTGATTTTAAATGTCAAAAGAGTAGATTTCAAGGCCAACCAAATTTAACATGTCAATGGGTCTGTAGCTCATTTTCCATATGTATCAAAATTGATCATTAAAACCTTATTCTAAGTCATATTCAAAGACAGTGGCTTTAAAACTTTGTGATAGGAAAGTTATTAACTTTCCTTCCTGAAATATATTCAATATTCTTCAGAGATTTCCTGAACTTATATACAGTTATTATAATCTATCATCCAATTATATTGCATTTTCTGTCTTCTATAAGACAATATTATTTCTTCAGTTCCTTCACTTTTCTCCCAGAATTCATAGATCATGAAATGATGCTAGATACATTCAAATCTCAAAGATTTTGATTTGAAAGGAAACTCCACGGCCACCTTGTCCATCCTTTGCATATTATGGAGGAGCCCTTTAGAAGTAATGTGCTGAAGACTATAGGGAGTAAATAATAGAGCCAGGATTTGAAACTGGATTCCCTGATGCCCCATCCAACACACTTTCCAATAATCAAACTATTTAAGAAAAACTACTTGCTTTATTTAAAGTGTACTGGAAAGAATTTTTTACCTTAGGTCAAACATTGAGACAGAGCTCAGTGGAAAACTTGATGATGTTTGAATT
Source organism: Monodelphis domestica (assembly GCF_027887165.1). Lineage (NCBI taxonomy): Eukaryota > Metazoa > Chordata > Mammalia > Didelphimorphia > Didelphidae > Monodelphis > Monodelphis domestica. The sequence continues at coordinate 112,280,778 of NC_077229.1, forward strand.
CTCAATACAATTACTTATAAGATCATAGGGTTTAGAGCTGAGAAGAGCCATAGAGATATCAAGACCAGCTCCACTCAGTTTATAAAAAAGGAAGCAGCCTAGAGATTTATAATAACTTGTACCCTGTACAAAAAGTAATAGGGATTAAATTCAAATCCAAGTTTTCTGATCTCTGACACAATAGACCATGGCACCTCTCCAAGGCATCTCCCAAAAACCTTAGAAGAGTCCACAGAAATAAGAATGTATGGCACTATAAACTCCAATCAAATGCCTTTGGATCTCTGAGGAAAAATATATATATATGTGTAGGAAAAGGTGTTCTTTTTATGTCCAAATTTGACAATCCAGGAACACAGGATATCATGTCTAATGGTCTTTACCCCCTTATTATAGCACATTTCCTTAAACATTGGCATATATCACAGTGAATCTCTTCCCTACAAACTTCTACACTCTGTGAAAGATGGAATTGAGTCTTAATCATTATGGTGTGCTAGTTGTCTTACAACTGTATCTTACACATAGGTACTTACTAAATATTGCCACTGATTGTAAAATGCCATATATTTTCCCATTAACCTATGCCCTTAAGAGGTCATTTTGAATGTTGCGTTTTTATAATTTGAGATTGCTGTGTTATGTACTCTGTATTTTTTTTAAGCACATTTAAGTTTATTGGAAACTAAAATTAATTTGCTTCTTTTGTTTTGTTTTCCTTCTGCTTCACAGGTGTATGCATGTGGGAAATTTTGATGCATGGTGTAAAGCCTTTCCAAGGAGTGAAGAACAATGATGTAATTGGTCGAATTGAGAATGGTGAACGGTTACCAATGCCTCCAAATTGCCCTCCTACCCTCTACAGCCTTATGACAAAATGCTGGGCATATGATCCCAGCAGACGACCCAGGTTTACTGAACTCAAAGCACAGCTCAGGTAGGGTATATGGTGGTGTTTTTTTTCCAGTATATTTTATCTTTTTTAAAACAGAAAAAATCCACTGCCTCCCCCTTTCCCCTCCACAGTGAGAACAAAAGAAAAACAAAACCAGTGTATACCAATATACATAGTCAAGTAAAACAAATTTTCACAATGATTTTTGTCTTATTCTGCACTTTACCTCTCTATCAAGAGGTAGGTATCATGCTTCATCACTTGTCCTCTAGAATCATGATTAATTTACACCAATAAGAGCTGCTCATTCTTTCAAAAGTTGTTTGTCTTTATCATATTGTTATTGTCTTTTTATTCTGTTCACCACACTGCATCAGTTTATATATGTCTTCCCAGATTTCTCTGGAACCATCTTATTCATCATTTCTTATAGCACAGTAGGATTTCATCTATCAATTTATATACCATAATTTGTTCTGTTATTCCCCAACTTATGAGGAATTCTTTGCTTTTTTTGCCACCCCAAAAAGGGTTATGAAAATCAGCTGCTCATTCTTAGTTTGTTTTGCTCAAAGCTTATTAGCCCAAAGCCCATAAAGTACCCTCTCACTAAGTCTCCCTTCTCCCATTCCCAAAACTGATGTATTTGGGGACCCAACTACATGTATATATTCTTCTCTCCTTTAACCAGTTCAGATGTCAGCTGCTTTTCCTACCCCTAACTCTTCATTGTATAAATATCTATTTGCACATCCTGATTATATAGAATGATTTTCTCTGGCCTTCCTTTCTCTTCTCCCCACCTCTCAGTATATTTTTCCCCTCTTTTTCCATTCTTCCCTTAATATGGGAACCTTATGAGAACCTTAACAAGGGATAGCTGACTTCTGACTTGAAGCTAGGGCAGAGCTCTGTGAATGGAAGGTCTGGACTGGTCCTGTTCCTTCTTGGGGGTATTAAATTTAATTGTGGTTGAGACTGAAATATATTAATTGGGTGATCATCAGGGATTTAATTTCTAAATCCCAAAATGAATAAAAGTAAATGGAATTTATGGTAGTTTATTTACAATAGAGGGAAGATATACACACACACACACACACACAGAGACAGAGACAGAGACAGAGAGAGAGAAACATAGGGTCACTAAGTCAGACTTTCACTCGCCAACAGTGACCATCTAAAAGGATAAGCAGTCTGGGTGTCTGTCTTCCAGTCTCTCCTCCGAATCAGAGAGCTCTTCGATCTCCTAGAATCGAATATCAAATTGAGTATGTCAGTTTATCTTCTTCTGGCCTCTCATCCTCTTTTTAAACATCTTTTTCTCTTGTGTCACCTCCCCTCAATTTCATGTCTACCAATATCACAGCAGGCACTTTTTTCCCCGGGACTGCCCACTCTTTAGTTCACACTCTCTTTGGTTAGATTATACCTTTTGGGTTACCTTTTTTGATTAGTTCACCTTTTGTAGTTACTTAACACCTTTTTGTAGTTAAAATGGGTAGGTCTACTTAAAATACTGAGTTATCACTTTTTGTAGATTAAATCTAAAAATAGATTGTGGATTACAATTCAATCTTCCCAATAAAGAAAGAGCTAAATACCTTCATTGTTATAATCAGGAGATTACAATTTAATCTTCACAATGAAGGAAGAGCTAGTATCTTCATTGTTACAATCAGGGGAGAGCTAAATCCAATCTTCACCAGGGAATGGAGTATTGTCTTGTTTCAGGATCTCAGGCATAATGCAGTAACTTTCAGGACTCCTACATGGTCTGAGCCAAGATAAAGTTTAATTATTGTCCTCCATGTCTGAGATCTGAAAGTTCCTGACCTGAATTTGGGTCTATGCAACAACCAATTGTTTTTTTTGGCTCAAACACTGTCAATCAACTAGGAATTAGGCCTAGATTTGCTACTTTGGTTATTCCTCTGCAGCTTGAGACTCATTGATGCTACTACTTACTTTTGAACCTGCTACTTTGTTGGCGATCATCCAAGGCAGAACTCCACCCCCAGGCACAGGTCCCCTCATCAGTTTACACTACATCTCTGACCCCAAACTAGGCCTCGTCAACACCTCATTATGGATCTGGGGGTGCCATGGTTTGAGTGTGTGAATGCTGCATACTGGTTCTTCATTAGATAATCCTTCCTCTTGTTCTACAAACAGATTACCCCCTTCATTCAATTATATATTCTTACATCTCTGTAATGGTATTTTTTGCATTGTTCCATACATTTATTTCATCATTTCTAATATGATTTTTACATACCTATTTACATCCACCATATGTCTTTCCATTTTCCTTTGGTTCCTTCAGAGGCTGTGATATCACGTGGTTTACTATAACAGATAATCCCCAGAAAAACATCTTTAAAAACAGGTCTTTCATTACTAGAGAAGCTTAGAGTAATTGACCATATACCTTTATATTTGCAATCCAGCACATTTTCCTCCTTCTGTTCAGTTTTGGGGTAGTTCATTGTCATGTACACATACATGCATACAGATTTATACATTTATGTTTTCTCCAAAGTTAGTAGTGCTCTCTTGATTACTAAATCCAGTAACCTTCTTTGTAATCATCCTCTACCTCTTGGCAATATTAAACACTATTGGCCATACCCTTCTTGAAGAAATCTCCTCCCTATATTTTCATGACACTGTTCAATTGTGTTTCTATTCCTGCTTGTTGGAGGTAAATACTTCTTTCTTTTTTGGAGGATCATAAACCATATCTTATCTACTATGCATGGTTATACCTCAGATTCCGTCATGGGCTCTTTGGTGGTCACATCAGTTCCCAGGGCTTTGTTATCTCTTTGTACATGATTCCTAATCTGTATATCCAAGACCTCATCCCTCCTAAGCTCCATTTCCTCATCTCCATTTACTTGCTTCACATATCTTTCTGAATATCTCATTTACATCTCAAGTGCAATATGTCCAAAAATGGATTCATTATTATTTACCCTATACCCTCCCCTCCTCTTGACTGTCCTATTTTCTATTAATTTCACTGCCATTCTACTAGGCACCCAGATTTGAAAATGCGAGTTATCCTCAATTTCTCACTCTCTCTCACCACCTATGTATACTATCTGTTGTAGAATCCTGTTAATTCTGTAGCTAAAACATATTATGTCCATCTAGGATTTTTTTTTTAAATCTTCCCTGATGAAAGTACTTTATGGTCAGCCTCCCACATTACTTTCTAGGATCATTAATCATTTCTCCCCCTCATTTATTCTACTTTCCAGTTCTACTGGCCTGTTGCTGATCTTTCTGTATGACATTCTCTTTGTTCTTCATGTGCCTTGCCTTGTTCCTCACTCCTCTCTTCTCAGAACCTGTATCTTCCTTAGAGATTTATCTTATTTAGGGGCCACTTATTCCATGAGGTTTTTTCCTAATGCCACCAGTTGTTAGTGCCTCAGAAAAATTACCTTACACTTATTTTGTATGCATGTTGTATTCCCTAGGAGAGTATAAACTCCTTGGGGGTGGGATTGGTTTCTTTCCTTTTTTTGACTTGGTATTTCCAGCTCCTTACATAACACTTGGTGCCTTCAGAATGCTAAATAAATGCTTGTTGAATGGAATCGAACTGAATAGAATCACTTCTAAAGACTCTAGATTGTTTAAGAACCAAAGTGATGTTTCTAAACTTGATGAAATTAGCACAATATTATCTTCAAACAGGAACATCTAGAGAACTTTACCCTTAATAGGAGATATTTGTTCCACTGAGGTTCTCTAGGACTTTGACCTCTTTCCTTCATTAGTCCTGACTCTAATTTTCAACATTTTTGCTGACTTTTCCTTATGCCTACATTTGCATTAAAGTTTCAAAGTGTAAAAGGTTGGGGTTTTGGGGGGCGTTGTTTGTTTTTTAGACATTATTAATGAATTATTTTTAGGTTTTTCTCTTCTTCAACATTTTCAACAAATTTTGATAGATTATAGCTATCATCATATTCTTTTTGCTTTTGTGCTTGAGCCCCTCCTATAATGTTAGATACCAAGTATCCTATGATATTTTATTTTATATTCCTATAAATTTCCAATAAAACCAATAATGCCCATTTTGTTGTTTCTCACAGAAGAATCTCTGAGCACTCACTCTTTTATTTACCCATAACATTCTTATGACTTCTGACTTCATATATAACCTATTATTTTTGCTAAGATGAGATTCCTCCAGTAGTATATCAGCATGGCCATTAAACAAGTGTTTCATCCTTCAAGTGTCAATGGGATAATGTTTATAGGTTATCTTAATATTGTAATTCTTAGCATGCACTCTCACCATCACTCGAGAAAGAGAAGAGGACTGGCCAGCACTAAGAGCCATTTTTTTAAAGTTTCTATTTCGTGAATTTTCATAACCAAATAGTTCATCATATTCTACTGGCAAACTCATGTTCTCAGCATTTTGAATTTGTGGGAAAACCTTACAGAAATAATTTGATCGCATTGCTTTTGAAAACTCTTGGTCATCTCACAGATTTATAGATTCACAGAATTTCAGAGTTGGAGTGTTCCTCCCAGGCCATCAAAATCAAACCTTTGCCTAAATAAGAATCCTCTCTATAGCCTCTTGAAAAAGGGATCATTCAGTCCTTGCTGGTAGACCCAGTTGGTTGGCCATTGTCCTTTGTCCTCAGAGGACCAAAATTGCAACTATGTCAAGCTCAATGTGCAGTGTTCTTTTGAGCAACTGAAATTCTTCTTTGCCCATAAGGCATAGTGCCTTCTTTGATGTGGGCACACCATCCTAGACAGTCCTGTGCCAGTGTCTCCAATGCCTCACAATCAATACCAGAGTTCTTCATAGAGACCTTGAAAGTGTCATTGTGTTGCTTCCTCTGACTTCTGGATTAGAACTTGCTTTGTGTGAATTCCCAACAAGATAATCTTTTAGGCAAATAAAATAAATAAAAATATTTTTTTAAAATTAAGCAGTATGGTTTATTAGCCCATTAGAGTTGCACTCTGCTTATGGACCTACAATAAGGACAGACGCATTAGCTCCAAGGCAGTTCATTCTATTTTTGGATAGCTCTAATTATAAGGCAAATTTTTTCCCTTTACACAAGCCTGATCTGATTTCGTTAAAATTTTTACATATTCTTCCTATTTCTTTCCTCTTTGATTGAACAACTCTAATCCCTCTTCCACATGACAGCCTTTCAAATACTTGAAGACAGCTATCCTAAGCCTTTTCTTCTCCAGATTTAAACATTCTTAGTTCCTTAAACTGATGTTTTTTGGAGGCCATTTATCATCTTGGATGCATTTGATATCAGAGTTCTTGAAATGTGGCATCCAGAACTAAACACTATAATCAGATATAATTTAATCAGGGCTGAATGCAAAAGGACTATTCTCATCCTAACCTGGATATTTTGCCTTATTTAATGCACCCTAAATTTACATTAGCTTTTTTTGGCTGCCATATTGTACTACTTATTCCATAATGAACATATCCACTAAACTCAGGACTTTTTCAGATGTACTTTTAAATAGCCATTCCTTCCCCAATCTTATATTTATTAATCTTTTTTCTTAAGCCATTTGTGTGACTTTGCATTTATACCTATTAAATTCAATAATATTATACTTGCATTATATTTTAGATTATTAAGAACATAAAATCAAAATTTAGAAGTGAAAAGAAGTGTTAAGATCATTTACTCCTAGACCTTTGTTTTAGATATGAGAAATTGAAGTACAGAGAGAATCAGAGCCTTTTCCAAAGCCAGACAGGCAATAAGTAAATTAGCAATATTTAAGCCCAAGTCCTTTGTCTATGAGAGACTGGGTTCTAGAATCACTGCGATCCCTTTCAGTTTTAGAATTCTATAACTCTAAAGACAATGATTCCATTGGTTAACATGCTTTATGTAGCACCTACCACAGCATTATGAAAACCTAGCCACCTAACAAGAATTATTTGGCAATGATACAATGCAAATACAAAAATACTCAAGAGACTTAGTGATCAATACCTCAAGAAACCTCACTAATACTTATTTTTTACTTCATAACAGATAACTCAAAGTTAAGCTGTTAAAAACAATTCATACCTTACAAACATAAAACAGGATGTAAAGAAGACAATCTGAGTCATGAGGAAATCACCTACCGAAAGTATGACCACATTACTATTCTTATGGAATTGTTTAACAAGCTTCATCATGAAACCCACTTTCTTCAAATATTACTGAAAGACAAATTGTAGCCAAAGTCAGTGTTAAAAATGAATGAGATCTCAAAGGATTAAATAATGAATAGTTTTAAGAACAAAGGAATTGAGAAATGTATTCTTAGCTGACCTGGGATAAAGGAAACATAAAACTTATTATTTATTCATCTTAAGTCATTAAACAGCTCAAGATTTAGAGAATGTTGATTTTTCATTAAAAGAACAATATATGTGGCTATATAAGTAAAACTGTATATTATAAAGCTAAACTTTATTTTTTCATTTGTAAATCTTGCATTATAAATATGCAAAGATAAAACTTCATTTCATTTTTTTAAAAAATTCATTTCATATTATGCAAAGATTCTACCAAGATAAATCTTTCCATATATGTTGGAAGGTCATGAAAAACTGAGCAACTAGGTGGTTCAGGGGACAGAGTCCCGGTTGGGTTCAAATTTGGCCTCTGATACTTTCTAGTTGGGCAAGTCACTTAGCCACCTTAGCCTAGCTCTTACTGCTCTTTTGCCTTGGAGCCTATCAATTCTAATGGTTCTTGAAACTATCGATTCTAAGACAGAAGGTAAGGATTTTTTTAAGTGAATATCAATACATAAAAGTAGAGATAAAAATAATAAAAGACCATTGACCTGGTTATTAGGAAACCAGAATTACCTGAGACAAGTAACTTAGCTTTTCTAGGTTTTACCCATGAAACAAGTAAACCTAATTATTTCTAAAGACACTATAAGAGGTAAAATAACTTAGCATCCAGCCAGAGCATAGTGAGGGAAACAATAGTAACAATTGGATTTAAAAAGTTATGACATAAATCTCAAGGCCCAACTCTATTTTATGCAATCTTTATGACCGGGGACGTCAGTTAACTTCCCTATATCCCAATTTACTTAACTATAAAATGAGTATAATAATATTTGTATTCTATACATATCTCACAGGATTCTCAAAGATATAAAATGCAACAGTGTAAAAATAAAATACTCTGGAATTATAAAAGTTAATTAATATGAAAGAAATAGCCAAAAATTATTCCAGTAAGCAGAAATACACCTAAAGAAATAGACTCGATCAGAATAGGACTGCTTTAAATTCTATCTTCTAGGGCAATTTAAACCAAGTCTGAAACTATTGCTACATGTTAGACCTTTATGTTAGACTTGTGATCAATTTTCCCTATTCTCTTTTTCTGGTCAAAGGACATACATGTTCTTCAAAGAGGAAAATGTACTATCAGTAGCCTGGAAAATTGTTTAGGATTACTAATAATCAGAGAATACAGACTAAAATTACCCAAAAGTGTTATTTTACACCTATCAAGTTAGCAAAGATCTGGGACTTTTAGTGGACTACAGACTCCTTATGTATCAGCAATACAATGTAGTAGCCAAAAAAGCTAATGCAGTCTTAGGTTGCATTTAGCAAAGCAAAACATTGAGGTTTAGGAAGGTAATCATCCTGTTGCATTCTCCCCTGGTTTAAGATTAGTGATGTTGCATTCAGTTGTGGGTGCCATTTTTTGTCTAGGGGGCAGGTGGGTGGGTAGCTCAGTGGATTGAGAGCCAGGCCTAGAGAGGTCCTGGTTTCAAATCTGGCCTCACACACTAACTAGCTGTGTGACCCTGGACGACTCACTTAATCCCCATTGCCCAGTCCTTACCATTCTTCTGCCTTGGAACCAATATACAGTATTGATTCTAAGGTGGAAGGTAAGAGTTGTTTTGTTTTGTTTTCAAGTCTACTAATAAATTGAAGAACATCTAAGATGGTGTAGAACCTCAAAAGCATGACATATGAGGATGATTTTAGGTAATTAAGAATGTTTTCAGTCCAGAGAAGGAGTCTTAGGTAGGACATGATAACTGGCTTGATAAATTTAGAGGACTTTCATTTGGGGAAAAAAAAACAGATTAGACAGGACAGTCCTGTAGGTAGAGTGAGAGACTAACCTAATTTATAGGCCCTATTAGTACCCATTTGATGTCGATACCCCAAGGAATGCCACCTGCACTTTTGAGTAGATCCCCTATGAAGTATTTACATACAAATTAAATTTTCTACAGGTATGAATAAGTTGTGATTTGCTTCTTTGGAGGGAGCACCCACAATGATGAGATCATAGATTAGTCAAAGTATCAAAATAAGTTTAATCATATCCTTCAAGTCATGCACCAATGCCTTCTCAATATAAAGAGATACCCCTGGGTTCTTGAAGCCTATACCAGAGGAATACAAGCTCTGGCATGTCTTAGGAAGCTAAAAAAGATTTTGAATGTGACTTCACCTGTGTATTGCATATCTCCTGTCTAAGGAACAAAATACCTAAATCTCTAGGGTGGTGAACTTCAGTTGCAGCAACTCATGAAGAGTGGTGGGCTTGGACATGTTGAGTTTAAGATGAATTCTCTCCCTTCTCACAATCACCTCTTGGAATCCTTCCCTTTCTTCTACATTAAGCTCAAGCTAAATCTTCTGTTTGTACATGCAGTCTTCCCTATTAGAATATAAGCTCCTTGAGGTTCAAGTCAGTTTTGCTTTTGTCTTTTTATATCTTCAGTGTGGTGCACAGTACCTGACACTAAGAACTGAATAAATGTTTGTCTATTGATTAATTTCTCCAAAGGCATGGAGGACCTTCAGTGTGTGCTAGTAGAGAGAGTACCTATGCCAACAAAATCATGAATCTCAGGCATTAAAGGATTGTGGTGCCTTTATAATCAACTTTTATGAAAACATTAATTTTTACAAAAATGAAAGCATCTGTGACAAATACTTCAATCTATTATGATCCTTCAGATTATTTCACTTAATTATAGTAAATGTGTAATAGGGTCATCTTAGCTCTGCTTATTTCATTAGCCTTTTTCATCTTTCTATCTTAATGGTCATATCATCTCCTTTATATTTTTATACAAGTCGTATGATGATAATTGACAGAGCTAGATTTGAAAACCAAGGTTCTCTTTTATTTTAAAGGTAATTCTCTTTCTACAATATCTTGCTGCCTTATCACTATAAATGTCTTAATACAAATAGGCCCCTTTTGTTGTTACAAATTCCTGGTAGTGGAACCCAAATTTTTTTTTTACAATCTGGGAACCAATTCTTATCCTGTTTTTCAAAAACAATTTTGATCCCCTATTTAAGGTTATAATTTGGTCTTAAACTAGTAGTTCAAAGTTTGATCGGTGGCATGAAGTTGCTTGTTTTATTCTGTTTTTTGAAAAGTGGTTTTGTATATGCATCCAAAATTCCTTCCCAAGGTGGTGTCAGAATTCTTCCTTAGTCATCATGCTTGTCTGTTCCCTTTTCTTGTGATCCTAATGAGTTCTCATGTTGCAGAAATCCCAGAGTTAGAAGGGACCTAGTGATTATCCAGTTCACTCTAAACCTGAACAAGAATATTCTACAATATACTTATCCTGTGGCTATATGGTTTCTTCTGAGAGACATCCAGTAAAGAGAAATCTGAAAACAGCCTATTCCTTTTTTTTTTTTTAACCTCACTCTTAGAAGAGTTGGTAAGGGATAGCAATGGGGGGTTAAGTGACTTGCCTAGGGTCACACAGCTAGGAAGTGTCTACATCCAGATTTGAACCCAGGACCTCCTGTCTCTGGGCCTGGTTCTCAATCCACTGTGCCACCCAGCTGCCCCACCAATTCCCCTTTTGAAAACCCAGATTGTTGGGACATTTTTCCTTGCTCCAAACCTAAATTTTCCTCTCACTTCTCTCTGAAGCCAAGCAGCATAGGTCTAGTCCCTTTTCCATTTGAGAGCCCATCAAAGAGTTCATCAAAAAGTTAAACATTATGGCTTCTTCAGCCCGAACCTGGTTCCTTAATTCATCTCTCATATGGCCTGATTTCCCCATTCGTTTTATGTAAAATAAAACATAATCTTTTTTCTCTAAGCATCTTATATTCATCTGACAGTTTTCATGGCAATGGTACCCCTAAACTATAAATTCCTTTTACTATTTAAACATTAAGATGTAAATGCTACCCTCAGTTTAATAGTCATCCCAAGATCAAATTTACATTTAAGTATTCACCATAGACCACAAGCATCCATTTCCTACTATTACTAGGTACTAAACGAAGCCCTGAGAGAAGTCAAAAGCAATATCTGTTTTCAAGGACCTTACATTCTAATGAGAAAGGCTACCTGTAAATCACTAGGGTACATAGAGCTATGTGGCAAAGTGGATTGAAGGCCAGGCCTGGGGTCAGGAAGACTTGAATTCAAATCCAGCTTCAGACACTAGTGGTGTGACCCTGGGCCAGTCACTAATTCTGTTTGTCTCCATTTACTTATTTGTAAAATGAGCTGGAGAAGGAAGTGGCAAACCACTCAGGTATCTTTGCCAAGAAAACTCCAAATAGGGTCAGTAGTCAGACATGACTGAAATGACTGAACAACAACACTGTACAAGATATATACAGAGTAAACAGAAGCCATCTGAGAGGCATCAGCAGCTGGGGGTGGAGGGGGTCCAGAAAAGTCCTCTAAAAGGTGAGACTAGAACTGAGGTTTTTGTTTTGTTTTGTTTTGTTTTTTCAGTAAACCAAAATTAAGAGAAGCGATGGGGCAGGGAATTCCTGGCTTGGGTACAAAAGCATAGAGGCCAGAGATGGATGATGTGTTGGAAGGACTACAGATAGCCTACTCTTGCTAAATCATGGAATGCTTGGAGGAGAGTGAAGTGTAAGAAAACTGGAAGAGTTAGGAAGGGGCTGGCTTTTGATGCCAAACAGAAGTTTATGGAAAGGAGGTAACAGAGTCTAGAATTCATTGGGCAGGGAAGTGATACGGTCAAACTTAAGCTTTAGTAAAATCATTTTGAGGGTAGCTGGGTGGCCCAGTGAATAGAGAACCAGGCTGGGAGACAGAAGGTCCTGGGTTCAAATCTATATTCAGGCACTTCCCATCTGTGTGAGCTCAAGGCAGATCACATAACCCTCAATGCCTAACCCCTACTGTTCTTGCCTTGGAACCAGTACTTAGTTAGTTAGTTAGTTAGTTAGTTAGTTAGTATCAATTCTAAGATAGAAAGAAAGGGTTTTAAGAAAGAAAGATCACCTTAGCAGCGAAGGATGGATTGGAGTAGGGAAAAAACCTGAGGCAGGGAGATGAGTTAGAAAGCTGTTTCAAGAGTCTAGTGTGAGCTGATGAGGCCTTGAAGCAAGGTTACAGCTATGTGAATAAAGAGATGACTTGTGTGGAAAATGTAACTGTAGAGAAAACAATATTAGGCAACAAATGAGATGTGTTGTGTGAATCAGAGTGAGGAATTGGAGATGACAGAGCAATAACGAGCCAGTTCAACCTCTCATACTAACCCATTAAGATTTTTCTGGATTTGTATTTTATAACCCATGATGTTAGCTATTCCTTTTAAGGTTGTGCTAATTTTTAAGCTAAATTTAAGATTTAGCTAAATTACCTAAATCTGCTAATTTGATAAGTAAGCTTCTGTCAAGCCATTAATAAAATTATTGAACAGAACACAGCCAGCTAGAGAGCCCTGTAGTACTCCACTAGAGGCTTTTTTTTTTTTAAATTAAAAGTGTTTTGAGAACTGAACTAAATTAAGGCATAATTGAGAAATGTTTAACAAAATAAATAAAAATACAATGCAACATAGATAATATTAATTTGTCATTTTCCGAGTCAACATACTGCCTCTGGGATCTGTTTCTATGTGAGTTTTACACCACTGCTCTTAGTTGCTGTTGCTCTAGTAATCACCATTCTTTAGGTACAGATTTTCAACTGATGAAAAATTCACTTCACCTGTCAGTTCACCAATTGCTCTTCATCTTGTCAGTTAATGAAAAGGAATTTATTAGCTGTCTGATCTGTGTGAGCCAATGCAATGGCATACACATTTCGATACGGTTTTGATTTATAACAGTTGTGGTCATATGTTCATGCATACTGGACTCACTCAGAATGTCTGACCTTGGTGTGAGGAAGTCAGTCATTTCAAGTATATAGTCAAATAGGATCAAAAAGGAAAAGAGAATAAAAGATGGAAATTAACTCCAAGAACTGGTTACTATTGCTGTGAATTGACCTTTATTGGATGAACTGTGAGAAAATTAGTGGGAGTTGTGGAAAACAACTGCTAATCATTGGTATAAAGAAAATGCTTGTTGTGGGTAAGACAGTACAAATACAGGAGTACCAAAGATTAGAAAAAGGTAACTTTTACTGATGAAACACTTCTCAAGAGGAAAATATAACCGTATAAGATGGAAAAAAATCACAGTTGATGATCATAAATGTGATAGCAGTGAACTCACAAAAATAGAGGATAGGAAAAAGGATTAAAAAGCAAAATGCAGGAGCTAACTAACTAGATGGCTCAGTGGGTTAAGAACCAAGCCTAGAGATGGGGGTCCTAGGTTCAAATTTTGCCTCAGGCACTTCCTAACTATGTGACCCTGGGCAAGTCACTTACCCCCCATTGCCTAGCCCTTACCATTCTTCTACCTTGGAACCAATACACAGGATTCTAAGACAGACGGTAAGGATTAAAAAAAAAAAAGTAGAATGCAACCATATTCTATTGTCTAGAAACACTTGAAACATAAAAATTCACATAGTACTTTAATAGAATTTTATGGAAGTAGAGATATGTTAGATAAAGAAACATAATTTTTTCCACTGATTTTTATGGGAATACAAAGAATATATAACTCTCATTTAACATAGCATCTTTACAAAAACTGAAAAGAGCATTGTCATAAAAACTTAAAAACCAAGAAAACAAGTATTAAAAAAAAACATCCTTTACAAACTACAATGCAATCAATATTATATTCAATAAAGGACCGTTGATAACACTGTGGATGGAGGAGAAGACCTAAGTTTGATTACTGCCTCAGGAATACTATCTGTGTGACCCTAAACAAGTCAGTTAACTTGATTTATCTCATCTGCAAAATGGAGATAACCGTATTACCACATCACAAGTTTATTATGCAGATAAAATGAGATAATGCTTGTAAAACACTTTGCAAACCTTTAAATGCTATATAAATGCTAGACGTTATTAAAACAAAAGATTAAAAATCAGGGATAACTAGGTAATACAGTGGATAGAGTGCCATGCCTGAAATCAAGACAACCTGAGTTCAAATTTGGCCTCAACCACTTCCTAGCTTTGTGACCCTAGGCAAGTCATTTAATCTCAGTTGCCTAGCCCTTAATGCTCTTCTGCCTTAGAATCAATACTGTTGATTCTAAGAGAAGGTAAGGGTTTTTTTTAAGGATTAAAAATTAGAGACTAAATAATGTAACCCTAAAGAATTTATGTCAATAATAAATCATAGAAACAATTGGTAATTTCATTCATGATAAATTTTAACGATGGGATAGTATACCAAATTTTGGAGATCTAGCCAAAGTAACTCTTAAGAGAAAATTTTATCTCTAAACAATTTTCATCAGCAAAAGTAAAAAGTGCAGTTCAATGAATTGGGAATGCAATTTTTAAAAAATACAAAGCCAACAAATGTAAAAACAAATCCTACCAAGAATCTCACATTGACCTTTAGCTGTATGACCATGAGCAAAATGATGTCTAAGATCCTGAAAACCTATTACTTCTTTCAGCCTTAAGCCGTTTCTTCATCTGTAAAAATAAAATTGTTGAAACTTGTACTACAGACTGCACAGGGTTGTTGTGGGGGGATATGTTTTGCAAATCTGAAAGTATTACAACTATGCATTATTATCAATATGAAATGAAACTGACTATTAAACTGAGTTCTTCCAATGCTCAGTGCTTTTCCACCAGTACTAGGAATATCTTTTCCAAGAATGAAGCATCCATTCAAGGATCTCACTTTTACCAAGGTTCTAGGCTGGATATTATGGTATTAGTTACCCTTTCTTTATAATGTCAAATAATTTCCACTGTACAGAAAAGAGAAAAAATGTAATTTTGGCATTATTTTTAGAAAACTAAATATGCAGTTCAAAATACTGAATGAAAAAGTGAATTCCAGATTTCAGGTAGCAGCTTCTGGCTATGCCATCTCCAACCTCATCCACTCTGCATAGATACCCATTATTTCTTTAGAAAGCCCAATTCTATTATGATGAGACAATGCTGGGTAGTAATAAAAGATCATGTTTCAAAACTGGTATTCCCACAACCTTGTTCAAACAAGTTTCCCTACTTCCTCATTACCATCATTGTTGTTTTTTTTTTTTTTGCTTCCCTTCCCCCCCCCTCCCCAAATTTCATTCATGCTATTTTTTCTGGATACTTTCCAGACCAGTTTTAGAAGCTATTAGCCTTTACTAATTATGTGCTCCAAAGAAGATTTTATTATTACCTCACTTTCATTTGCAGAGTTAAAATTCTCATTTCACATTCCAGATGCAGTGGCATTTCAACCAGTAATCTTTCTTGACCTTTCAAACATCTCAAGCTGAATGTACAGGAAATATCTTAAGCTAAATATGTCTAAAACAGAAGTCCTTATCTTTCCTCCTAACCCCCTCCCACCCACCTATCTTCCCTGTTTCTGGGTTCCTCACTGTCATCCCCAAAATCCAGTCAGTTGCCAAAGCCTATTAATTTCAACTCTGTAACATCTCTTAAATACACTTCCTTCTCTCTTCTGATACTGCCAGCATGCTGGTACTGGTTTTCATCCCCTCACTCTTGAACTGTTGCTATAGTGTCCTGTGGGTCTGTTTGCCTCAAGTTTTTCCCCCCTCTACTTTTCATTCAGCTACCAAAGTAATTTTCCTAACATGCAAATCCTACCATGTCACTCTCTTCTCAGTAAACTCCAGTGGTTCCCTATCATCTCCAGAATCAAATATAAAATGCTCTGTTTTGTATTTAAAACCTTCATAACTTAGACCCCATCAACCTTTCTAGTCTTTTAATACTTTACTCCTCAACATGTACTTTTTAATGACACTGGCTCCTGGGTGTTCCTGGAACAAAACATTCTGTCTCATGACTACAGGCATTTTTTCTGGTTGTCCCCTGTGCTTAGAATGCTCTATCTCCTCAACTCCAACTACTGACTTTTATGGCTTCCTTTAAGTTCCTTCTAAAATCTCATCTTTTATAGGAAACCTTTCCAAACTCCTCTTTATTCTAATGCCTTCCCTCTGTTAATGATTTCCTTGTACATATTTTTTCTTCTTGTGATTTCCTCATTAGATTCTAAGCTACTTGGGAGAGAGGGGGCTTCTCTTTTGCTTTTTCTGTTTCCCCAGCAGTTAGCATGGTGCTTGGCACATAGTTGGCACTTAATAAATATTTATTATTAATTCATTGATTAGAAAGTTTTATTGGTCCAGACTTATTGATTAAAAAGATCTTAGAGATCATCTAACTTAGGGATTCTTTACCTTTTCATGTGTGATGGACCCCTTTATCAGGCTAGTAACACCTATAGACCATTTCTCAGAATAATATAATTAAATACACAAAAGGAAGCATGTAGGATTACAAAGAAAACCAAATGTTAGTGAAAATTAAGATGGTTTTTTTTTCCCTTTCAAGTTTACAGACCCCCCAAACTTTCTTCATCAACCCCTGGACTCTAGAGCAAACAACTCCTAATTTGATTTAACTTCCTTGTTTTATTGACAAGGAAACTGAGACCTATAGATATGAAGGTTTTGCTGTGTCAGCAAAGAAAGGTAGTGGCAAAACCAAACTTAAAATTATATCTCCCAAAATAACCTTTGGAGTATTGAATGATTTCTTTACAGTTTGTATTTGGGGGCTATATATTGAATTTTCTGGAATGGTGATGTGAGACAGCAAAGTTCTTTCATTCATCCCCTAGATTTGAGAGTCAGGAGACTTGGATTCAAGACTAGTGCTATTATTGACCACATACATGCATAAATACATCACTTAACCCATTCAGATTTAGTTGACTCATCTGTCAATTGAGTGACTTGAACTCCCATTTTATTGTATCATTGATCTTTAAGGGCACTTAGAACTCTTGACATTTTTTATGTATGAATCAGACCTCTTAAGCCCATTCTACAATTATCAGCCTTTATGTTTACATTCAAGACTTACTACCTAAAACAGCATGATTCATTTTCTTTGTAATAAAATATTTTTTTCTGAATTTATATCTCAAACAATGCTTTTGGAAACAAAAGAATTATCATAGCACCGCTTTAATAACTACTAATTCTCCTTCAAAATAGCTTATGATAAAAACTCCCATTGTTGCTAAAGCAACAAAAATACATTAGTCTCTTATGTTATAGGAGAATAAAATCATATAGATATTTTATTGCTACAGAATTCAGGGTTTGTGTTTTACTTGAAATATCTAATTCATTTGCATTACCTCCTTTGTGCTATGAATAATTGGGTTTATTTTGTTTTACTGAGAGCAGCATTTTAAAAAAACACACAATTATTTTCCTCACCCCTTTATTCTTTGCTTCATCTGTGACTCATGGGTATATATTGTACAATCCTACAAAAAAACCTTCCAAATGTTCTAACAGTTGTTGAAGGAAAAAAAAAACCCTTCATACAGTGTGTTTTTTATTGACTGAACTAAGGAAATTTAAGAAGAGGGGGGAAATTCATGGGAACCCCTCCTCCATTCTAGAATATGTGGCTTCATTATTCTGCAGCAAAAACTTTGGAATAGAAATATTTTCTGAACTTATTGTTGCTAAAAATACTTGTAGTTTGAGAAAGTATGCTTAAATCTGACCCTTGTGGCCATCTGCACATTCTAAGTAACTGCTTTAGGTTCTTCAGCAGCTGGAGAGAGGAAAAGGTCGGGAATATCTCTCCATGTACTCTTTACTCCATCTATGGCATGGTCTTCCCAATGCAAAAACAAAGACATTTTTGTGGGTTATTTATATTCTTTCCTGTCCAGCATAGATTAAAATTTCTCAGAGGCATTTTACATCTTATTTTTGGTAAGAGAGTAGTAAGTAAGAAACACAAAGAATGAAAGACCTAAACAAATGGGGTTACTCTTTACCAGATTTCATTGAGTTCTTACATTAGAATTGTTCAGTTCAACATGTATTTGTTTAAAATTCTAAAGTAATTTAGTTTTATAATAAAATAATAGTTTAGGACAATAAAAATCTAACAAAATAAATAACAAAAATAAAATACTGAAAACTTTACAGTCTTGAGGTAAAAAAATACTTGTTTACTTTTAATAAAACAATCTTGCATTTGCTTGACTGTTCGCTTCTGATCTCTGTATCATCTTTGTATTTATCAGAATTTATTGTCCTTATTTTTATATAATCAGTTTGTATGCTGCTGCTTTTTTCATTATCATTACAACTTATTTCTTTATATTCTTATAATTTCCTCTGCCACAGAAATATGCTTTTGTATTGATATAGGTACAGATATAGATATAGATTGTATTGATACAATATTACAAATAATGCTGTTAATTTATACTTATAATATAATGCAGTATAAATAGTTCTTTTTTTCTGCTCCTTTAATAAAATCCTTAGGAAAAAAACTAGTAGTGGGGTCAAAGAATATGGTCAATTTTACATCCCTATTATCTTTTGCCAGAATGCTTTCCAAAATAATTTTACCAATTTTACAACTCTTATCAACACTTAACATGAATATATGTATTATAGCATATATATTGTTTATGGACATTATAGACCCAATAAGATTATAGAGTAAAATCAAAGGAACTCAGTTCATCAAGTCCAATCTATATCTGAATAGGTCTCCCTCTAAAACATCTGACAGCTGGTTCTCCATCTTTGGTAAAAGAACTCCATCGAAATTTTCCTTTAGGAGGAGGGAATGGGAAATGGAGCATTAACATTTTTGTATAGCCCTGAATATTGGAAAATCTTTCCTTATATCAAATATAAATCTTTCTTCAACTTCTACCCATTAATATAGTTTTGCTCTCTGGTACCAAGCAGAACAAGGAGTATCTTAAGTGTTCTCTTTTCAAACATACATCATTCATGTATAATGGAGAATCTTGGTCTTGGGGCAGTCTATTGGAAAGAAGGGTCAATGCCTAAGGATAGTGATATTTCTTACACCCCACAACAATGCCTACATATCATTAAGCCCCAAATCTGGCTGTTCTCTTTTGTCTCTTTGGTATAATAATTCCCTGCAATCAAAGTGTCTTTAAGATCAGGTTCCAAATAAAGAAGGTAAAAATTAACTTGGGCTCAGAAAGGGCCATCTGAGTTACAATACTGGCTCTATCACTAACTAACTAGATTGTGAATTTGAAAAAATCCTTAACCTCACTGAGAACTGAACTAAATAATCTCCAAGGCTTCTCCCACCTCTGAATTCTTATTCTCTATGATCTCTGACCTAATTTGTTCAGTCAATAACAGTGGAATTTTGTTTCCTCTTTACTTTTCACAAATATATAGCTTTAAAGATATAGTCACCTGTTGAATATGATTTATGGAAAGCTACCCATCCCTTTCTCATTCCTTTTTCAGGGATATCCTCCATATATGTGTAATCTCATAAAGACTTAAAATTAGAGTGTGGATCAGTACTCTCTGCTTCCTTTTTCAAAATTCTTGTCACTGTTTCCACAAAAGCCAAATGGGAATAAGGGCCATTTCTTAATTTTCTTTTCTTTTTGTTTTATGAACAAAAAATATATCACTTAGTAGTCAGCTTCTTTGGTGATAAGCCTCTCTAAACCTAAGTAGTCTGATCCTCAGAAAGCAAACTGACATTTTGATTATGCTTGAAGCCTTTTGAGACTTTTAAGAGCTAATACTCTATTGGCATAACCTTTAAAAACCTAGTATTTTTTCCATTCTATAATGTGACTCTGGAGTAGGTTTTTGTGTAGCACTACCTGACCAGAGGAATGAAAGAGATTGGAGATTGGAGATGGAAGGGAGGCTCAGAATACAAACTATTTTAATTGTGGGTTAGTGAAATTTGAGAGATATGAATTAACAGAGTTGATTTGAAAAAAACTTCACAATTTAGATGATTGCAAGTTCCTTAAGTCAAAAGTGTATAGTAGCTATACCAAAGAAAGCTAATAGGATTTGAGGGCTGCATTAATATAAGTAGTACCACTAAAATAGTCATTTTATCCACTTGGCTAGTAGTTCACAAAATATGAAATGTAAAAGAATAATAACAATATTTATCTTTGACTCTTTTCTATCTGGACTGTGTGAAACAAAGGAAAATGAGATAATGGTAATTAAATTGATATTAAAAATAGCTTGGTAAACATTCAGTCCTCTCAATAATCCTCTTGAGTTAACTAGTAAAGATATTATCCTTGTTTCATGGTTAAAAAACTGATCATAACCAAGAAGTGCCTTGATCAGGATTAGTAGCTAGTGAGTATTTGACATGGTATTTGAACCCAAGCTGTAGCCACAGTCATCACACTGTGGGCCATAAGATGATAGTTCCATTTCTGTGCTGAATATACCACACATGGGGTATTATATAGAATTCTGGACATCCCCTTTAAAACACTGATTAAACTGAAATTCTTCCCAAAGAAGAAGACTGTAATGGTGAAGGAACTAGCAACCATGTTAGAGAGCTTAGAATTGTTTGTCTGGGGGAAAAAATAAGACTTTAGGAGGATGTGATCAGTTAACCATTTTATATATTTGAAGGGCTGTTGAGTAAGAAGTAGAAGAAACAGACTTCCAACTTAAGGAAAAATATTTCTGACACTCCGAGTTGTCCTAGAGTTAAATTAACTACCTGGTTTGGTAGTGAGTTCTCTATTACTACAAATGAGCTGTCTTGATTACAACTTTTCTGGGATTTTGAAAAGGCAATTTATGCATCAAGAAACGGTTAGACTAGCTTCTTATACTAATAACCTTTCTAACCAAGAATCTGTGATTCTAATTATTTTATATCTAATAGATTTTGATAAGTTGTAATGGTATGGATTCTATCATTGGTTTGTCATGTCATTACTTGATTTATTGTGGCCTAAATAATGAATTATGCAACCTTCTGGTGATGAGCATTTCTAAAACTAGTTGAGCTTAGGCTTGGACTTATACACCTACAGTCTGCCTCCTGGCCTGTACCTGGAAGCCTTTGAAGTTTCATAGACACTGTTAGAATTTGTAGACTACTGGATCTAGCCTTCAATAACCCAGGATCACTTCTATACCATCATGTGGTATTAAAAAAAAAACTTTTAGTGGAGGATATATTTTCACATTTATGCCTCACAGTGTATATGGTGGACTGGAGAAGAGGTAGGGGTTATGTCCTCTTCAGGCGTAAACTCCCATCAAGTTCTACTTTCTCTCTAATTTCCCATAATGATCTGTGTGGTGCCCTGCATAACAGCAGTACAATCAAGACTATTTTCTGAGCAATTATTAGCCCTGGACAACCAGCCCCCTGTAGCAAAAGATCACTTTATTGGAAACATCTTAAAATATACAATAGATTCTATTTTTATGCAGAACTCATGGCATCCTTATTAATAAAAATTCATTTCCTTGTGCTTTTTGGTCATTAATAGTTTCTTTAACTGTTGTGATAGACTACAACTTTCTATTAAAAGTCTGAGGTTGCTGTTAAACTCTTAAATTTCTAAAAAAGTATCCCAGCTATATTTGTTTTTCTACTGATAGACTCCTCAGGCAGAAACAGGGAGACAAAATAATGTTTGGGATACTTTGGATGAAGTTTCCTCTGGAGTAGTTGTAGTTGATAGTTGAATAATATTTTGATATTATGAGATTTATGATCACTTTTAATAAAATATGGTCTTTCCTTTTTCTTTTGGGAAAATATATATATGTTTTATAGCTGTACCATGGTTTGCCCTTTCCATGGTAAGTTTTAATAAAGCTGGTTTGTTCTTTTGCCTTTTTTTTCCCCCAGTTTAAAAAGATGACTATGTGCATTTGTCTATGAGAGAAACAGCAGAGCAGAGTCAAGCAGGAATGTATTTTGGAAACAGTCAGGCAAATTCCCAGATTAGAAGAGGCTCTGGTACAACTGAGCTCACTCTGCATGAGTAATTCTGAGTAGTTGTTTCGTGCAATAAACTGGGAAGTTATAAACTTTCAATGAGCTTCATTATTAGAACCCTACCATGCTGGTGTTAAGATATGTAGGAAATGGACTGTTTACCATTGTAGTGTAGGTTTTGCCTAGCTCTGCCTTTGTTGAGAACTCCAAAGAATTCCTACACTATGGGAATCTACTAGATTTGTAACTTCTACTGCATCTAAGTAATTTAAATAATGGCAGAGAGCCAAGATTAATAATCTGCATAGCAGAACAGGGAGGAAGTGGTAGTATAATGTTGAACTTCAAAAATGTACTGTAATAGCTTTCTAGAATTTGGTAAGTAACTTGCTGCATTATTTACTGTTTTTTCTTCCAATTTAAAAAACAAAGTTTTATTATCTATTTGTCTAAAACTCCATTGAAATTATTGCATATTTCTTTATTCGTCTATTAAGGGAATTGCTATACTGAAATGTAGCTAAAAAACTGTACTTAGATATTTGTCAAGTTCAGATTTGGCCAATTAAATGAAACTTAACCGTGGGTCCCCATAGTGTACTAATGATTTTATTTTTACCTTTCTGAGTTTTGTAAAAGTTTGGACTTTTTCCATATGAAGAATATGTGGTTCTAGACATGTATCTACTTGATAAATTGCTTCTTGGGATTTCTCGGGGTAATTATACTTTGCCATAAGCACAAAATGAATTTTTAAATGCAGAGATTTTGTTATTCTTTACTTCCCCTCCCCCAAACCCTGCTCACTGCCATCTGGTTTGTCTGCTCTTGCTTACCCCCATGCCTATGCTTTAAGTGAAATCTCCCATTTAAAACTGAAATAGTTCACAATCAAAACGTGATTGGTTTGAAACCCTCTCCTTACTGGTCCATTGTTAAAAAATACCTTGCTAATTTTTTCCCTCAACTACTTTGAGCATACTGGCATTGAGGGAACTGTCTTAAGGAGGTTTTCAGGGTGGGGTTTAGAGTGCACTAACATACAAATGTCAGTTCTCCTTAACTCCGTTTATTGTCTCCTTAGTACAATACTGGAGGAGGAGAAGCTTCAGCAAGAAGAACGAATGAGAATGGAATCAAGAAGACAGGTCACTGTGTCCTGGGATTCAGGAGGCTCAGACGAAGCTCCTCCCAAGGTAGTCATTACTTATTGATTATTGAAAGCTTTTTTGTATGTCATTTAAAGATGTCAACAATGCTTTAGTGTTATCTTTGCAGAAAAGTGAGAGGATCATGTTTTTTACTATAGAGATTATATTAGATCTTTTTTGTTCTCACAATACAAATTGCCATGCCTACTAATTATTTCCCATTTTAGCCTTATCAGCATCCATAAATATGTCAATAGACAGCTTTCTGATAGGTGTTGTCTCAACCCTAAAATCAGGGCTACAAAACTTTTTTGTTTCTTTGTGACTTAGCTTGCTTTCCCTCCTCTTCATCTGTGAAACTTGAAATAGAAGAACCTGGCTCATAACAAACATTTTTGTCCTTAGCAAATTACGGTTGTCAGGGATTCCACTAATCAGTAAATTCAAGCTTACAGTAGAAGGTGGGGTCAGACTGGAAAAGCATTCATTATATTATACTGTATTTTGAAAATAACTTTACATTCCTGTCCAATAGATCCCTTTTTTTCTTTGAAAACCTAGTTAATCCGATGCATGTCTTTTTGTTAAGTTGTTTTTTCCAAAGTACAAATACGTTGAAATGAAATTAGGTGCTACCTGCTGCCTTCTCTTATGGACTTAGATACTAACTTAGTCAAGCAGTCCCCTCAGACTTTTTGGTCTCAGGATGTATAGGTTATATCTATTAGTATTTACCATGTTGAAATTCTAAAAATAAAAATATCTTAGTATAAAACAGTTTTGACCTGGACCCCTTGAAAAAGGGATGGGAAGGGAAACAGGGAATTTACTTTTAGAAACATTGCCTTAGTTTAAAAAGTGTAAATCTATTTGCACTAACCACTCAGAGATGTATCCAAAACTAGCTATTTGATCAAACTGATTAGGTGATAGACCAAGCCAAGTAATTGGTACTCAATAGAACATATTTACAATTTATGGGAAAACTGCCATAATGATGGTTTTGCTTACTGTATCCTTTGCCTTTCTGATGATACCTTACCATATGATTAAACTAGAATCTTTAATGGTAGAATTGCTAGAGCAAGTATGTCACTTTGTAAAGGTGTAAATTAAACCTTTGTTTAGTAATAGTTGACTAACAAAGATTGCTTGGAAATTAGGATTGCTTTAGTAAACTGGAGGAATGGGAATTCACAGACATATGATAGCCTTCTTTGTTCGTTTTCTTATTAAAATCCCTGGTTTATTGCAATATGGCCATCAAAAACAACTAGAGTGATGCTTTGGGAGCCAGGAGACCTGAATTGCAGTTGGGGGATATTGGACAGTAACTTCCCTTCCCTGGGGGATCAATTTGTTTATCTGTGGCATTATTATACAGTAAAATCCAACAGAAAATATTTTTCTCATTTTAAATTGTAGTGACAGCATAAGAAAAAATTTCTTAACCCAGTTCCTAGTTCATAGTAAGCACCATATAAAACATTAACTACTATTACTATTTTGTATTATTAAGAATAGTACTTAGCATGTCCCTCTGCATGTAGACCTACAGTACAGGACATTTCCTTGATGATGAATGAGCTCCTTGTCTAATATGTTATTAACTTAAAAATCACTGGATTCAGGAACATTATGTTGAATAAATTCTCAACTGTTTTTAGGTTTTTGCAATTTGTTAGGCTAGTTTTTGTTTTTCTAAAATTGCTGTAAAATGTGATCAGTTAGATTTTTGTTTCTTAGTACTTCAGAGCTTGAAGGATCTGTAGTTTTTTTGGAATGAGTGCTCCCTTCACCAACACATATTACAACTCATCTTTAATTTAGGATCTTTGAAAATTATATGACTGAAAAATCCATTACCCTACAGCTTGACTGTAATGAGCTTCTCTGAACTTAAACTAGACCTGTTCTTGAATAATGGATATGTAGTCAGTCTATCACTGTACCCTTCCTGTAGGGAGAATTTACCAGAGTCTGTGCCTCAGGATTGTATAGCCTTTGTGTACCCAGAGACCATTTCTTGTCAGGATAAGACTGTCATATACAATAAGACCATCATGGAGATTTCCTTCCTAGAAGCAGGAATACCTGGATTCCAATCCTGCCACTAATACATTGTTTGACTGTGGGCAAGCCACTTTGACATCCTCTACCTCAATTTCTTCATCTGTGCAATGGGGATAACAACATTACCTACATCATAGGATTGTTGAGAAGATCAAATGAGATACTATATATAAAGTACTTTGTTAAACCACAAAGTGCCATGTGAATGTTTATCATTTATCATATCACAAAATGTCTCCTGAACAGGATTTAGACTGCCCAGCTCTCATACTTACTCCAACAAAACCCTGAGTTGGCATCAGAACAAACCATGATGAAGGAATATATTGAGAAACTGTAATAAATTATTTCTTCCATCCTAGAACTATAGAAGAGGTCAGCTGGGATGATGAATACAATAGCAAGGGGGGCTTCAAAGTAGAATAGCCTCCTGGCTAGACTAAATAGTCATAGACATGGTCCATAAACATTTATGAAGTGTCTGTTATTCACTATGCCCTATGCTAAGTATGGGATATAAATAAACATTTATTACCAGTGACTTGTATAGACTGTAAGTTTCCGTGTCCAGAGGCAAAAGGAGTTAGAAGAAGTCCCCAAGGTAGGAAACTTTGAAGTGCTGGAGTGAAAGAGCAGTGCTCAGAATGAGAATCTACAGACCTAACCCAAGGACATCAAGGTGCCTTCCACATTGCCATTAGTTTCCAGACAAATTATCTAAGCCCAGAGAGTAAAGATCACCATAAGAACCCTGATAACTTGGGGAGAGACCAAAATCCCATCAGGGCAAAAATTCATACTGAAAGCACAGCTATCAGTAGATAAGTTTGGTCTTATCCCAAAGTCCCATTTCAGGAAATCTTAAGAAAACACCTACCGTTATCAAAATTATTGCAAATCTGAAGATCCCCAAAAACTATAGCTTCCTAACAAGTGCAAGCAAAGATTCAAAGGAAAAGGATGCATTTTCCCCAAAGACTGTTGGATACCTAGAAGAAATGAAACAAGTTTTTTTTAAGGGTTTTAAATAAAAACTTTGTAGGAAAGGACTGGAAGAATAAAGACAAAGTAATAAACTTACCCAGCCAGATCATAGCCTCCCTGGATAACCGAATAGACCAGAAATCAGTAACTCCATGAGACAACAAGTAGTAGAAAAAATCAATAGAATGGGGGTGGGGAGGAGAAGAAATTTTAATATATATCAGAAACAACTGACCTATAAAACAAGTCAGGGAGAATTTGAGTCAAAGGACTCCCCACCATGATTTAAGAAAACAAAAAGCCTATATACACTTCAAGAAATCATAAATTAAATTTATCCCAATCTATTAGAACCACAGGGCAAAGTAAAGATAGAAAGAACTCACCAATAATGTCCAAAAGAAAAAGTCCCAGAGATATTAGAGCCAAAATTTAGAACTCATATTAAAAAAAAAATTTTTACAGCAGATATCCAGAAATAGTTTAGTACCAAGAACCCCCCCCCCAAAAAAAAAGTCATCTTATCATTGGAAACTTCTTAAAACCAGAGGAGATCATAGGATAGAATTTTCCAGAAGACCAAAGAGATATAATTACATAGCCAAGAAAGACCTACCCTCCGAAGTTGAATATAATCCTATATGAATCCATTTAGGACATAAAGACCATTCTGATGAAAAGACTAGAGATAAATAGGAACTTTAAAATACAAACACAATTGTCTAGAGAAACCTAAAAAGGTAAATGTGATTCAACAATTGGTAGGAGGTTAGGATCTAGTTCTAAAAGTAGAAGAAACAAGTATCTCCTTAAAACTTTTTTTAAAAACTCAGCTTCTATTTTAGTATCAATTCTAAGACAAAAGAGTAGTAAGGGCGAGCCAATTGGAGTTCAGTGATTTGCCCAGGGTCACACAGTTAGAAAGCATCTGAGCCTACCCAGATCCTTTAGACTCGAAGTCCAGTGTTCTATCCACTATGCTATCAAGCCACCCCATCCCTTAAAACCAATCTCATAGTGCAGGACACATAGTAGGTGATTAATAAATGTTTAATGACTGACATCTAAAAGACATTAAGGAAGGAACAACTAGGTAGCACAGTGGATAGAACACCAGGTCTGGAGACAGGAAGTATCAGGTTCCAAAGTAGATTCTGATACTTTCTAGCTATGTGACCCTGGGCATGTCATTTAGCCCCAGTTGCCTACCCCATATTGCCATTCTATTTTGGAACTGATAATAAGTTATCTATTCTAAGACAGGAGGTAAGGGTTTAAAAAAAAAAGAGTAAGGAAATTCAATGACATGAGTCCTGGGGTTAGGATGTATCTACCCTGAGTGTTTAAAGGGGGTAGAGAAGAGAGAGTAAAAGGAGGAATTTCTCTGTGTAGAAAGAAGAATGGAATGAGAATTGCTATTTCTCATATTGGGGACACATAAGAAGAATATAAACTCCACTCATAAATGGATGAACACTTATACAAAAACCCCATAATTAGTAGGGGGGAAGGCAAGGATTGGGGTGTACTAGTTAGAGTGAAAGGAGGAAATTAAGTAGGAGGAAGGGAATGGCCACAAGCAAAGCAAACTTCCTGTTCTGAATGGTCCTTAAAAGGGGAAAAGCAAAAAACAAAAACAAAAACCACAACACCACAAAAAATAACCCTGTAAGGTCAGCTTGCAAAGGAAAAGATGGAACATTGAAAGAAGAGGTGATTGACAGCAAGAGACCATTGGTAACAGAGGATCATGGGAGAAGGTGGTTAACCTGGGAGAGCTCTGAGAGGAACTCTGGGCTTTTGAAGTGGAGATCTTAAGGTGGACAGAAGCATCTCGCCTTACCAGAGATTTGCCAAGAGCCTGACCAAAGATCTCCAAGTATCCAACTCCAAGATTTCTCCTGAAGAGTATTTCACCATCATAGTACTTTGGACAATATCTAATTAGAGAGTCAAGTCTCTTTGGACCTTGGACTCTTGGCCAGAGAAGGCCAGACCCTCCCTTAGCCTATTGCACCTTCCCTGTTTATTCCTTGGCCCTATAAGTACTAAATTAAGAGTGAGAGATAGGGGGAAGGGGAAGTGAAATTCTGGATTTAGCTTTTCAGCTGCCAGAGCCAAAAACCTTCTGGGGTTAGAAATCAGGGACCCCGATTTCCTCAACCCAGCTCCCCATCTTTCCTTATAGTCATTAATTTTACTCACGGTCAGTTATTTTCAAATGGCTTATTCAAGGAGCTAAGGGAAAGCAACTCATGGCAAGGGATCAGTCATAACCAAGTGCAGATCAAGACCCCTTCCTCACTTGTGAACAGAATTAGCTATACTTCTTTCTTGTAAGGGTTTTTTGGTGGTTCTTTTCTCTTAGTCAAATTAAAGGGAGATGCTATGAGTTCTATTGCAGTATTTTAATATCCCAAAGGGAACAGAAAAAAAGTTCAGAAGGGAGAACACACAGAACAGTTTTTAAATATATAGAATTTATTATATACTTTTTATATCAAGTATTATAATTGTTCAGAATTTCATAGTGAATTCTATTTTCATGTTCTGTGTGTATGGAAATGCCCCTTTTTGGTGTCAAAGTTTAGAAAAAAACATTTACGTTAAGTAATTTATACTTAAAAATCTTAAAGTTAAAAAAACTTTTCTTGAATGGGGTGATGACCATTCTGATTTCACCAGTATAATGAAGTCTCATTGTGAAATGAGACAGAAATAATAACTGCCATTCATAGAACACTTTCTATTTACAGAGCACATTACTTCATTTGGTCCATCCAATATCCCTGCAAGTCCCAATTTACATATGGAAAAACTGAGTCACTGAGAGATTAAACAGGAATGCAAAACTACATTTTTTTGTTCCAGAAATAGAGATAACCTTAATTCTGTGACAAAATTTACCTTAATTTCCTGCCTATAAAATTCTTAGGCTGTGTCTGTCTGGTCATATTTTTCCCCCTAAGATACACAATTCCTATTAGCTAGCCACTGGATTTAAAGCTGGAAGGGACCTTCTCTAGGCCAACACCCAAAGTGACTTCTCGCACTCTATATAGGTTGTATATTAGAAATTAAGATTTGAACCAAAGTTTAAATTCTGCCTCGGAAGTATCTGTGTGACCTTGGCTAATTCATTTAACCTTTGTCTTTCTCAGTTTCCTCAAATGTGAAATATTAGCACATGCTTCTCAGAATTATTATGAGATTCAAATAAGATAAATTTGTAAAGCACTTACCACAGTGCCTACCTGACACATAGGAGGTGTTATATAAACGCTATTATCATTGTCATTGCTTTCTCTGATACCAAAGGCAGTCTTTTTTTCTTCTACATCTTCCAGATGGTTTAAGTAGAGAGACATGGCAAATTCTAAACAAGCCACCATCACATTATTGAATGTTTTTGCAATTCAGGAGTCAGCCCATGTTTTTATCTTCTCAATAAGCATTCTCACAGACAGATTCCCTCTATTTTCATGTTTACAGACTTTTCCACCTCAGAAAGTTATTAAATTACTCTGAAATTGGATGACAACTGCTGTCCTCTCTGTATGAAGTGGTATCTCACAGGCCCTTTTCAATTCCAATATTTCTTCCCAAGAGCTTCTTATCACAGCCAAATTTCAGTTCCATTGCAGCTTCTAGACCTAAATATCATGAATGAATGGAAGGAAGGAGAATTTACAAAAAGTAGGAAAAATGAATCCTCCATTCAGATTCAAAAAAGGATGGAGAAAAATGGCCCTCCAACAGCATTCCTACTTTAATAATATGTTTTTGATAATGTTTGCTTTTAGTTTTTTGTACAGATTTTGTCATACTGTTTCCACCAAGCCATGGCAAACAAGCATTTTATTAATCAGATGAGGTAATACTTATAAAGCCCTTAGTACAGTCCCTGGCACATAGTTGATGCTATTCAAATGCTAGTTACCTTCCTCCCACCCCATTAAGTACCTACTGTGAAGGAACAGAACAAAAAAGAGTAGAAAGGAATTCACATTCTAATGAAACAGCATACAAATAACTATGTACAAACTAGACATAAGTAGGATAGATTTAAGATAATCAGCAAAGCACATTTTTAAGGAGGATTAGGAAAGTGGGATTTAATCCGGTACTTGAAGACACCAAGGACACATAAAAGAGGGAGAGAATTTCTAGCATGAAGGGCAGCCATTAAAAATGCTTAGAATTGGGAGAGTGAGTGTCTTATGCAAAGGACAGCCAGAAAGCCAGTGTCACTGGATCACAGACTATGTTGAGCTGGGGTAAGGGGAATGGGAGAGTGAGTAAAATGTAAGAAGACTGGAATAATAAGTAGGAAGAAGCCAGATTAAAAAGGGCTTTGAATACCAAAGGAAGATTTTTTATTTGATGCTGAAGATGCTAAGAAGCCATTGGAGTTTATTGAATAGGGGGATAACATAATTTCACCTACACCTTGGGAAGATTAATTTGACAAGTTAATAGAAGATGGCCCAAAGAGAGGAGAAACTTGCATTCAAGAACCAACTATGATGAAACTGCAATAGTCTAGATGTGCAGTGATAAGGGGAAGTATTAGAGGAGAGAAGAAGGCATATTTGAGAGATGTCATGGAGAATGGAAGGGTGGGAATAAGCATTTATTAAGCATCTACAATTTTCTAGGCACAATGCTAAGCTAAGCACTTTAATATTTTGAAAGAAAAATCAATAGCTCTTGGCAATAGATTGGATATGGCTTGGGGGAGGGTGGTAGTAAAGAATCATGGAAGACATCTAAGTTGCAAACTTGGGTAACTGGGAGCATGACAGTACTACCACTTTTTAGAAACAATTTTTCAAGACATTAGCCTGAAGTATTATCTTTCCACCTCCAATCTCCAAACAATTCACAAGATTGATCCTCTGTATCCTGATTCTGCCACTAGCTAGCTGGATGACCTTGGACAAATCACTTCCTCTCTGTACTTTTGTTCTGTAAAATGATGTTCTTAATACTACAAGATCTCTAAAGTTCCATTCTAGAACTCTTATAAAAGAAGTTGGATTATTTTTTTTCTTCATTTTTTTTTTCATTTTTTTTCAATTTTCAATTTGGTAGGCAGAAAACATTTATTATGTGGTATATTTTATATACTAGGAGGGGAAAAAATCAGCCTTTTAAACTTAAGCCAAAAGATAGACAAATCTGTGTCCCAGATGTTCCCATTTGAACAATGCCAGTTTGTGGATGTGCCATCTTTTCACCAGTAGGGTTTCAGGAGCATTTGCCCTAATAAATGTTTCCTATTTTGTCAGTATTACATTAGCCAGTGATTCATAGAATCTTAAATTAGAAGGTATCATAGAAATCATATAATCTAATTCTCAGCTAAAGAATGGTATCCCTGTGAATGTGATTCCTTAAATATTTATTAAGTTCCTGTTATATGCAAAGTACCTGATTATATCAAAAAGATACAAGATGAAAAATTTTCATAGTCCATACATTCAAGGAGCTTAAAAATCAAATAATTGGGATACGATTTGCATACAAATTAAAAGGACATATAGTAAAATATAACCATGGCAAAGGAAAGACCACTTTCACCTAGGGAAGTTGGGATCAGGGAAGTCTTAATGGAAGAAATGGTAACTGAGCTGTCACTGAGCTGAGGTTTGAAGTATTTCAACATGTGTTTCAACAGGTAGAAATAAGAAGAATATGTTCCAGGCATGGGGAAATAGTATACACAAATACACAGAGGTCAGAAAGTACAGGATATGTAGCTTACCCCAGAGATAGCCTGTCCCATTTTTTAAAAACTGAATTGTTACATTTTTTATATTGAATTGAAACTGGCCTTCCTATAACTTCTTACATTAATATTTCAGTGCTACTAGAATGCCTCAGTACACAGAGTAGGAAAAGGCGTAGTCCAACCATCTGATAACGCTTTCCAATGTCCAGTAACAGTTACCATTTAGAAATCCTCCCTCATAAAACTTTCCTTCCTGTTGCACTTAAAACCCATTTCTTTTATTCTCACCTCAGAGTCAATGGACCCTATTTACTTGTCACCTTTCATCTTTTTCTGCTCCGGCTTAGAGTATTCCTTCTGGTTCTTTAACTTGAATTTCAATATAAATTCCCTAACTAGATTATAAAATGTTTGAAAGGAAAAGGATATTTAAAATTATTTAAACTCTTTCATTTTACATTTCACTCACATTTCTTTAATTAAGACCTTTAGAGGCAAAACCACCAAACTGAAGGTTGCTCAATGATTGAACCAGAATTAAAACTCTGACTTACTGACTCTTTCTCCTGTCATTCATCATATTAAATAATCTGACAGTCTTTCATCTAGTTATATTATTTCATTTATTCAGCATGTGTTTTTAAATACTTTCTATGTACCTAGCACTCTTCTAGATCCTGAGGATACAAAAAAAATCTCAGTTTTGCAAAGCCCTTTATGTCCATGATCTTTTCCCTATAGGAGTAATCAAAGAATTTTCTCCCCATTTTGTAGATTTTTTTTAAAAAATTAACTGAGACAAAGAAAGGAAGTATCTTTCACCAGGTCAGAGTAATAGGGCTATCAAATCCAGATCTCATGATTCTATGCCAAGTGCTCCTATCCCTTGCTGGCAGTTTGAGTGCCCAGAGGGCGGTAAGCCCCCAGATTACCAGGTAGAGAGTTGAGGGAGAAAGTGCTTGCTTTGGGCAGCTGGAAAGAGAAATGGGGCATGCGAAAAATGTCCTCTGGTGCTAGGAAGGGGGGAAAATGGAGCAGCTCCCTGAGTACCAGCTGTGCACGGCTTCCCCAACACTGCCCTATACCATGTTGACTCCCTTAAATTAGAGAGGCATATTTTTTACAATATGGTAAATGGTATTTAATTAGAAATAGACTATTAAAGTAACTAAAATATTTATCTATTTACTACTGTTTATAATTTGTTCACAGCCCAGCCGACCTGGTTATCCTAGTCCAAGATCCAGTGAAGGCTTTTATCCTAGTCCACAACATATGGTACAAGCCAATCATTACCAGGTAAAAGAATGAAGAATATCATCTTATATCTCTTATGTTTAAAGAAAATTCTGTTTAGAGGGGTGTATGTGTATATATATATATATATATATATATATATACATATATATATATGTATATATATATATGTACACACACATATATATATATATATATTCTTTTATTATATCTTTGTTTATTTTTTCTAGGTTTCTAAGTTACCTGGATCCTATTTAAAATGTTAAATGCATCTTTCACCTTCCTTATATTTTTCATAGTCATAAAAGACATTCACTTTAGTATATACTTTCCTTAAGAGTAAGTTCTGGGAGGTAGATAGGTGGTTCAGTGGATAGAGAGCCAGGCCTCAAGTCCAGGATTCAAATCTGGCTTCATATATTTCCTAGGTATATGACCCTGGGCAAGTGATTTAACCCCCATTGACTAGCCCTAACAGTAAGTCTGCCTTGGAACTAATACATAATATTGATTATAAGATAGAAGAGATGGGTTAAAAAAAAATTGTCAAGTTCAGGTGGAAGGGTAAATAGCCAAAGTTAAAATAAATCAAAGAATAGGTTTAATGAATAATAGTTGTATCCAAATCAACAAGATCTGATCACAGAAACCATAGGATAGCCAATGATTTGGCTGGCCTTTACTTTTTAGAAGTCACAAGCAAGAAAAATTTCTTGAGATTAGAAAAGGACAGATGTAATATCCATCTTGGGAAGAAAAAGAGAATAATGATCAAAGTAAATTACAGATTCATTTGCCTGATCACCCAGAGGAGCCATACTACTTAAAAGTCAGTATGACTTTCTGAAGAGTCAATCCCTACTCTCTTAAAGTGCCTTACCACATAGACAAGGAAGAAATGTTTGTTGAACATACTCCATATTGATTTTCAGTATTTTTGTACCATCTCATGTGAGAGACTCTACCAAATGGAATCATAGGATTAAAAGATCTAGAGCTGACAGAAATCTTAATTGCATTTCAGAAAACTGATACTCTTAGAGGTAAAATGGTCTGTCAGGGTCACATATCTAGTAGGTAAAATGTAAACTTCTCAGGTACAATAATTGTTTCATTTTCATTGTTGTAACGGTAACCCTAGCACAGTGCCTTGAACATAAAAGACATTTAATAAATTTTTGTTGAATTAAATGGTACAAAACTGGATTTGAACTTAGGGTCTCTAAATTTTCACTGTTACACTATTAAGTGAATAGGAAAGATGATGAGTTCCACACTTAGAAGGTTATACAACTTCACAGTTATCATTTCTAGGGCCGGTTCTAAACACTGTTTCTTTGGATAACTTGGATAATTCAGTTCAATTCAACAAACATTTATTAAGTATTGGGAATACAAAACAACAAACAAGTTGTTCCTGTCTTTCAGGAATTTGCATTCCAGTAAAGGGGAGGGAAATAGGAATTCAACATGTAAACATGGTGGTGAGAACACTAAAAACCTGGGAGACTGAAAAAGTAAGGAGTTCAAAATTGAAGAAAGGCAAAAGAATAAGTGGATACATCAGACTTGAAGATGCTCCTATATTGGGAATCTTCACATTTTGGAAAGTAGAAGCAAAATTTTAAATGACCTCAACTATTTTAAGAGCTGTTTCTTATAAAAGAATAAGGTTAGTTAAAGAAGCAATACTAGTACATATTTCTCTTGCTTTTTAGGGTTTACAAAGAAATAAGACACAAGCATTTGAAAAATTAAGTTAACACCTCAGCATTAGTACTTTCACAGGGACAGAATGTTAATTATCAAATGAGTGCTCCAGACAATAAGTATTATCAATAGTTCAAAGGGGGCAGCTAGGTAGCTCAGGGGATTGAGAGCCAGGTCTAAAGATAGAGGTCCTAGGTTCAAATCTGGCCTCTGACACTTCCTAGCTGTGTGACCCTGGACATGTTACTTAACCTCCATTGTCTAACCAATACACAGTATTGATTCTAAGACAGAAGGTAAGGGTTTCACCAAAAAAAAAAAAAAATCCAAAAGAAGCAGGGAAGCCCTTAAGGCTAAGGCATAGCATGGTATGTGAATTTCCTGAGAACATTTTTATTTTATTTTTATAAGTAGGAGATTTCTTTGGGGCATTTCATATTCTTTTTTAGAACGAATAATAGCTGTTTAAGTCTTTTCCCATAGTTATTTGTGTTACTTGGAATGTTGCCATAAAACATTGACAGCTTCTTTACTGTAAAAGTATCTAAAATTTCTCTAGCAGCAAGAGGTTCCTTCTTGGGGAAAAAATAGATATAGATATGAATAGTGATGATGATGGTGATTAGGAAGAAGTAGCATCCTGGAAGTATTAGTTATCATTAAGATGTTTCCACTTAAGTTATATCTTGATTTCTATAAAATTAAGACTATTGGCCCATCTTAGAAGCATAATTGAATTCAAACCCATTAGAAATTTGGGTAGGAAATAATGAAAAGAGACTGAAAGGAATATAACAAATTCCCATGAACCCTAAAGACAATTTGGTTTAATTGGAGAAATATAGTCTAGGCACATATTATTTCACTCAATCCTAGCATTTTGGTCTTTCTATTTCTGTGGTTACATCTTATTTGACAGCACCAGTCTAAGGAATGGTAATTATCACAATAGTTGATATTTTATAATTTTGTGAGTAGGAAACATTTTACATATTTTATTTAATTTGATCCTCACAAACCTATGATGTAAATGTTCTTTATTTTATAAATGAGGAAAATTGAGATTTGTGATTTGCCTAAGTTCCTGCAGGCAGTTAGATGAAGAACTGGGAATTAAAGCAGCATATAAAATATCAATTATATTCTTTCTCTTTTTGGTGCCCTTTGTGGGAAAGAAACTGTATAGTCTTTTTCCTCCTCTGCTTTAGATTGACCTCCTCCAAATCTATGATATTCAATGTGCACTGCTTCATGATTAGTACTTATTCAAGCTTTGGGGTCAGTCTAGGTTCTTGTCTACCTAGAAACTATAGAACACTGAATTTGAAGTCAAGAAGACCTGAGTTCAAATTCTGACACAGGACAAGTCACTTAACTTTTCTGTACCTCCATTTCCTCATCCATAAAACAAGGAGATTGAACATGTGGACTAATTCTGTAATTCTGTGATCCTACGTTAAAGTCTTTGTCCTAGTAAAGTCTTTATCCTAGAGTTATGGGGGAGGTGCCGGCAGCCAGATGTTGTTTAGCCATGTAATAATTAAAATGGTTGAGGTAGTAAACTGTAATGATTAAAATAGTGGAAGATATAAATTGTGATAACTATAAAGAGTGGATGAGTAAATTGTGACCACAGAAAATATGTTTTCACTACAGTGTCTTGTTTCAAATCAAATATAAT
Organism: Monodelphis domestica; assembly: GCF_027887165.1. NCBI lineage: Eukaryota > Metazoa > Chordata > Mammalia > Didelphimorphia > Didelphidae > Monodelphis > Monodelphis domestica. Next base: position 112,317,476 of record NC_077229.1, read on the forward strand.
GTGATTGCCAGGGAAATATTCCCAATTATCAATATATCCAAGTCAACTGGGTTTCATAGAGAATTTAACTAATAATACAATGAGGAATTAAAGAAAGAGAGAAAAAGGAATAAGTTTGAAGGGCCTTAAGCCAACATGGCCTAGACCTGAGTCTTTAGAGAGAAATCAGTCAGTCCTTAATCACTCACCATAAGATCTGTCCAAGCAAGGATTCTAGACACCAGTTCAGCCAACCATCCTTCTCCAGAGAGGGATTCTTCTGACTGTTCTGAGACTCAGCTTTTTCTCTCCTTATGAAGGGAATTTTCTCCTATGTCACCTCCCCTAAGTTCTCTCATCTACCAATCACAGTAGACGTTTTTCAAAGGACAGACAATTCTTAGTTTACACCTAAGAAGACTAATCTTTTGAGTAATTCACACCTGAGTAGACTAGAATCTCTGAGTAAGTTTTCACCTCTTTGCTCCTTGTAAGTTCACAAGTTGCCTGACCTTAATAGGTACTTAGCACCCCTTTGTATTATATCCAAAAATAGGCATGGCTTAAGAACTTTTTTGTCTTACTATAAGTATGGGTTTAAGTACTTTTCATTGTTCAGCAAAGAGTTTACAACTTTATCCTCCCCTAGGGCATGCTTAAGTATGGTGAAGTAGAGTTCTCACATTCCTGATCAAGTACCTTCACTGCCCAAATGGGAAATGGTCTTAACCCAGCCTTATGAAGTAGGGTCTGGGAAATTTTTAAGGTTCACAGCCATATTTGTATATCCTGTACCTCTGTCTATCTGAGGAATATATTGTTCTCACCTTTTGAATAAAAACTTTTTTTTTATAGTTCCATAATAAATTATTTCTTATCTGGTTGTTTATAGGCCTCATTTTTTCTTCTACTTTCTTCCTTACATGAACCAAAGCTACTCGATCAAGATCCTCAGAAATTTTAAACTGTCATATATAATTCACTCACAGGTCTCTGGCTATCCTGGTTCTCATGGAATAACAGCCATGGCTGGTAGCATTTATCCTGGTCAGGCATCTCTGTTGGATCAAACAGAGTCTTGGAACCATCGACCTCAAGAGGTATCAATGTGGCAGCCCAACATGGAGGTAAATCAGATTTTCTTTTTTTTTTTTAAACATTATTTTATTTGGTCGTTTTCATACATTATTCACTGGAAACAAAGATCGTTTTCTTCCCCCCCCCCCCCCCCCCCCGCCTTTCCCTCTCACGCATGATTCCACTGGTTATCACATGTGTTCTTGACTCGAACCCATTTCCCTGTTGTTGGAATTTGCATTATAGTGTTCATTTAGAGTAATCAGATTTTCTTAAGAAATCAATGTTTCTTTTTTTAGTTCTTATTAATGATTTTTGCTTTTGTATCATTTTGCAATACATCACAGTTCTCTCTAGTGAAACATCCTTTGTAAGAAAGATTTAAAAATGAAGAGAAAAGCAGGCCAGCAAAACCAATCAACCCATCAGCCATATGTAACTATAAATTCCATATCCATTGTCTCCCGTTTACTACAATGAAGATAGATGCATTTTTCTATTTTCCTCAAACTTTAGTGTTTAATTTTAGAAAAATTTATTGTTCTTGTTTCCATTATTGTAGCCATTATGTATATTATTTTCCTTGTATTATTTATTTCACTGTGCTTCATATATCCTTTCATACTTCTCTGAATTCTTCTAATTTCTTCATATTGTTAAGGGTAAAATTTAGGGTTAAGACTGAATATATTATTTAGTGGTCACCAGGGATTTAAATTCAAAATCCCAATCAAATACTCAAGTCAGATGGGATTTTATGGTGGTTTATTTACAATGGAAGAAAGACTTTAAGAAGAAGAAAAAAGGAAAGAGGTAAAGATCTACTCTGGCCTGGCCTGGCCTGAGCCAGGGGGAGTTCAGAGGCCTTGGCCAAGGGGCCTTCCCAGAAGATTAAATCTAGCTCGGCTTTCAGCTAGGAGGCCTCCTCCAAGATGAGGGGCCTCTTTGGAAACTGGAACCTTCAGAAGGGTCAAGGGAAAGGGAAGTCAGCCTTAACACTCACCACGCAGTCGCCTAAGGGAAGCAATCTCACCTAGACTCATGCTTCAGAGCTCCTCCAAGTCAAATTCCACTGCTCAAGTCCGCAAAAGCTCCCCTCACAGGAAGTGACAGGAAATATAAAGGCAGTTCTTTACATCACTTCCTGTGTCTCACATGTACCAATGGTGGCTTAAACTTGGCCTAGGATAGTCCAGGGGGTCAGTCAGTTGTTTCTGATTTGTCAATTGCTAGCACACACACACAGATAATAGACCTTCCTCCCCTACACTTAATCCTTAAGTGGGGGGTGTATACATTCCTGGTTGCTAGAATTCTAAAGACTAAGCAGGGTGGAGTAAATCTAAAATTTACAATCTTTGTTATTTCTTGTACAATATTAAAAGTCCAATTTATTAAAACAGAAGTTTAACTGAGATCATTTTCAGACTGAAAATTCTGCAGTGTTCTGTATCTGGCCTATTCCTACATATGCAGAAAAACATTTTTTTCTCTGTGCTGTCTATTCAGTGTTCTGCACAAAACCAAAGATTGATTCTAAGGTTCTGTGAAAAGTGTTTATAGAAATATCAAGTGGGAGATTCTGTAATCTCTCATTTATTTTCCTGGAGAGGAAAACACCACGTTGATGATAGTTGGCATATAAATAAAACCCAAAACCCCCATAGCTACAGGAAATTGGCATATTAGGAAGACTCAGTGCTAGACTTATGATTCCTATTATATCTAAAGCAGACAGTCCTGCTTTATTTATACTGTATGACAGGAAGCATTTTTTTCTTCCCAAGATTTTATAGCTTCTCTGGCCTGGTCCTCTTTGTTCATTCAACAAGTATTTATTAGCCATTCTTTCTGTTCAGGGCACAAGAGAAGACATAGTGTCTGCCCTCACAGAGATTTTGATCTAGTAAGGAGATAAAGCCAAAACAAAGATAGGTAAAATATGTAGAACATTACATTTAAAGTGTATCGACAGATGCTATGTGAGGTCTGAAGAAAGATTGTAACTTATCAGGAGAATTGTAAAAGTTAAAGTTACATCTCTAATAATAAAAATATTATATTTTAAGAGATTTATTAATGATCATTAGAAATCCAGAAATAAAGAAGATACAAAATAATGACCATGTGCCCATGGCTGACTAGCCTTACCACCACCAAGCTCAGGACCAAAAGTAAAGAGCTGGGACCCTTCACATCCTTGCCTAATATCCCCTGTCTACAAGAAGTACATAAGGACAGGAAGTCAGTGGGATCCTGGGAAATGTAGTTCTTTTTTTTAGATTAACAGATTTTCAGTTATACAGGATCCATTCATCTCCCTATTATGATTTTCCTTTTCAGTTGTTATTTGACTTATAGAACTACAAAATATTTTAAATCAGCCTTTGAAATAAAAGTTTACCATTATATAATCCCTTGACATTACAAAATACTTCTCATTTGATCTTAACAGTATCCTATGAAAAAGGTACAGCAGGGAAAACTGTCCCCACTGTGCAGAAGAGAAAAATGAGGCTCAGGAAGATTAAATGGATTGCTCAAAATAAAACAATTTGGAGGGGCAGGATTTTTATGTTCAATTCCTCTCTAGTTCACTGAAGAAATTAAGACTTATTGTTAACTCAGAAAGTTGATTTTAAGTATTTCTTTAAGTTATGGAATATTGCCTATGTCTGCCATCAAATTGTTTTTTTTATTCACAATTTATTATCCTCTCTTTGGAGTTAGATCCTAACACAAATGTGTGTCTATCCAAGGTTTCGTTTGCTTCAACTAATTGAAATTCATTCAGAAAAATATGCCAGTGGTACAGAGAACATATTGGTATAATAAAGGTATGGGCTTTGTTTTTTCTCATCATTCAGGACTCTACCACATTGGACATGAGGGGATTAAGCCAAGTCCTTCCAGCACATCTTATGGAAGAGAGGTTGATACGGCAGCAGCAAGAAATGGAAGAAGATCAACGTTGGCTTGAGAAGGAGGAAAGATTTTTGGTAATTATATTCAAAGAACTATACCTCGCCATTTTGAAAACCCTGTCCAATAGTTGTAGATTCTTATATTTTTGAAGGATATGATCTCTCTTGTGCTTGGCCCCAGAAAGCAGAACTGAGAGTAAGGGGCAAAAATTGCAGATTCCTTCTTAGAGGAAGGAAGCACTTCCTAAAACTTTCAAGTTCTCTGCAAGTGCCTTGGAAATAGTGGTTTGCTCATCACTGGAAGTCTTCAAAAATAGGCTAGATGACCATTTGTCATGGATGTTGTCATAGGAATGCCTTTTCAGTTGTAATAAATGACCTCTGAGATCCCATCCAATTTTGAGATTCTGTGAGGCTTATTAATTCAACAGAGAATTTAGAACACATCTAATCTCTATTCTACATAACAGCCCTGCATATATTTAAGGAGGACTACCTTATATTTGATAGATACTCCCAGTTATATAATTACACTTTCTTCAACTGATCCTCACATGGCATTATCTCAAGACCTTTGTCTATCCTGGTTGCCTTCCCCTGAATTGTTTCCATGTTGTTAATATCCTTCTTAAAATATGGCACACAGAACTCAGCACAGTATTCTAGTTGCCATATAATTCAGTGAGATTATCATTTCCCTCATTCTGTTCACAATCATAGCCCAAGATCACATTAGCTTTTTTGCAGGGGTTGCCATGTCATTCCGTTGACTCATAATGAGCTTACATTCCATTGGACCCCTAAGTTTTTCCAGATAAACTTCTATATAGCTATACCCTCCTCACCTAGTTCATATCTCTGGCCCTTGATCACAACAGAAGAGACTTTTTTTTTCCAAATGCTAAAATCTAGGTAAAATATATCCTATTAGAAAAGCAAATGAGATTTGCCTGACATGGCTATAATGAAGGTACGCAAGTTATTTGTACCACTACTTCCTTTTCTATATATTCACAAAGCTTCTTTTTAGAAATTTATTCCCAAAATTTTGCCAGTAAAGACTCTTCTCTTTCCTTTTAAGACATTTTATGGTACCTCCCTATCTCCTCTTCTCCATGTTCATTTTGAACTTTCTTTTTCTTTTTTTTTTAATGTATTTACATTTTGAAACACTGATAAAATTGTGACACAAATATTAATTTTGTGAACCGATGTATTATATTGTTAGGTGAAATTCATTATTTTTTGAATTACTTTTTTTAAGTCATTGATTGGGGGGGGGGGGTATGTCATTTATTTCCCTGATATATTTCTTCTCCACTTAACCCTCTTATGACAAAGGAAAAACAGTTAAACAAAACCAATTTAGTTTGACTCAGTAAACATTTATTAAACATTCTTCATGTATAAGGCATTATGTCAAATATGTCAAATAGAGAAACAGAAGCAAAACAGTCCCTGCTGTCAAGGAGCTTATAGATACACATGTACTTACATGCAGTATATATGTAGAATTGTGCACTAACAGTAGGGAGGTTCAGGAGTGACATCCTGTAGAAGATGATACTGAAGGCGAGGTGGGGAAGGGAGTGTGTTCTAAGTATAAAAAACTGCAAAGAAATAAAGAGAAGATGAAATGTTGTGTATCAAGAAAAATATGTAGTGTAACTTGGCTGAATCCTGCAATGTGGGGAGGGGAATATTGTATAATAAATTTGCAAAGATAGGCTGGGGACCATTTGCAAAGTGTTTTAAATGCCAAATAGAGTAGTCTATATTTGATCCTAGGAGTACTAGGCCCTAGAGTACATTGAATGGAAGAGTGGCATGTTCAGATTCAAGGCTTAGGAAAATCCCATTACTGAGTGACTCTGAGGGTAATGGGAAGGACTACTTCTGAAACAGTTATGATAGTCCAAATGAGAAGTGATGTGGGCCCAAGCTAAAATAGTGACTTGTGAGTGGAATGAATATAAAAAATTTGGAATTAGAAAAAACAAAATTTGGCAAATATTTGACTGTGGAATAAGAAGAGTCAATCCCTGGAACAGGGAGGTGAATTAAAAGAATATTTCAATAGCCCAGGCTAGACATAACAAGGCCTGAGGAGTGGCATTGGCTGTGTGATTAGAGGGAAAGAGACATAGGAGAGAGATGTTGTGGAAAAAGAAATGGCAAGATTTAACAACAGATTAACTATATGGGGTAAGTGAGAGTGAAAAGCAGAAGATGGCTTTGAGGTTGCAAACTTGGATTAATGTCAGGATGGCAGTGCCATCAACAGAACAGGGAACTTCTAAAGAGAGGTGCATTAGAAAAAGAAAGAAGAGTTCACTTTTAGACATTTTGAGTTTGCCCATATTTCCTTTCTTGATTTTGTTTTTCTTGTTTCTTGTTTTTCTCAGTCTTCATCTTCCCTAACAATTTGACACTGTTGACAACCTCCTGGATTCTTTTTTCTCTCTAAGTTTCTGTGACAATGCTCTACCTTCTTACCTGCCTCATTATTACTCTATTTTATTTTGGACCTTCATCTATGTCCAGCTCTTCTGAGTACTTCAAGCCGCCACCCTAACAAAGTCCTTGTTTCTGTTTCTTGTTATACTATCTCAGTTAGGAATCTCATCAGCTCCTCTGGATTCAATTATCATCTCAATACAGATAATTGATTCCCAAATCTGTTTAGTTAGTCTCTGGTTCTCTTTTGAGCCCCCAGCCCACATTATAGTTACTTAGTGAATTTTTCAACCTGAATGTCCTGTAGGAATCTCAAGCTTAATATGTTTTTTAAAAATCCTAATTATCATTCATGCTCTAACACCTCTTTTATGAACTTCCCTCTCTCTCTCTCTCACTCTCTCTCTCTCTCTCTCTCTCTCTCTCTCTCTCAAGGGTGCTACTATCCTCCTGGTCTCTTAGCTCACACCCTAATGTCATCCTCAGTTTCTCACTCTCACTCATTGCATTAATCATAGCCAGTTGGCAGATCTTTTCATTTTTTTCCCTCATACCATCAATATGTACCTTAGTTCCAGCCCATATCATTTTCTTGCCTAAACTTTTGAAATCTCGCATAATTGGTCATCTTGCTCGTCTTTCCTCACTCAGATCCATTCTTTACAAATCTGCCCAAGTGATTTTGCTCTTCTATTATTCAAAGTCCAGTCTAGCTAAAATTTCAAGAGACACCTCACCAGATGATAAATTTTTGAGGGTCCACAGCAATTCATAAAAAAAACAACCTTCTACTAAGGCACAGAGGAGGTAAATCTGCTTTAGTATAAGGGGGTACCCATACTAGTGAAATCTGCAAGAGCTGTGGGCACCCTGTTCCCCTGTGCAGATAAACTCTGCACCAAACCTGCCATCTTTTTACAAGCTGTTAATAATAATAGTTCATATTTATATTATACCTCATAGTTTCCTAAAGCACTTTGTCTGATTCTCTTCTTCATTTCCATTACAGTCTGCACATCTAACAGGCACTGTTCTATAGAGTGCTGGACTAGAAAGCAAAAAGATCTGAGTTTAAATCCCACTTCAGACACCTGTATTAGCTGTATGATTCTGGGCAAATCACTTAACTTCTCTGGTCTCACTTTCCTCTTCTGTAAGTGAAGGACTCCATGACTTCCAAGGTCCTTCAGCTCTATGTCTTATTATCCTGTGACCCTCCCTACTACCTGAATAGAAGAATTAGACATCCTTGATTGGGCCCAGAGGACAGAACTAGGATCAGAGAAAAAACATTACAGTGAGACAGATTTCAACTCTATTTAAGGAAGAACTTCCAAGCAAAACTGTCTCTATTTATAGAAAGTTCACTTTCACCAAAATTATTAAAGCAGAAGTTAAAGTTTGGAGAGAATGTTGTATAGGTGATTCAGGTTTCAGGAAAGGGTGGAACTAGATAACATCTTTACAAATCTAAGATTCTTTGCATTTATGCTTGGAGATTCCGCTGTTATCTATTTCCTGCATACCTAAAACCTAAAGTAATCCTCACTATGACTTAGTTGACTGGGTTTTCAGCACAAGTCTCTGACTAGCCTTTCCAAATGTAAATGCTCCAGATATACACTCAACCTTGGACTGTATGTTCCTTGTCTGAATCCTGACCTGGCTAAGTTTGTAAAAAGTTACTACCAGGTTGGCTACAAGGTAATGAATTTTTTAGCCACAGAAACTCTTAAGAATGTCATCCCTGGAAAAGCTTTCAAGCTGCCTAGTGTAGCCCTGTCCTTTGACCCCCTTCCTTTTTTCTGATAAGGCAGTCAAATATTGCTTTTTGGTAATAGATAACCTTTCGTGTAGTTAGTATATGGATTAAAAGAAAAAAGAAATAAAAGAAATAATGCTACTAATCAAAATACTACTCTTTCCATTAGTTTGGAATAGTTGATTTAACCCAAAAAGGAAAAAAACATATTTCACTGATAAAATTAAGTCTATATCTCTCTCAAGCTCCCTCTACACAGGACACCCTTAAAGTAACTCTAACAATTCTATTTTTCCTCTTTTTCCCAATCTTGAAGAATGACATGGCCCTTCTTGTGAACTTGATTGTGTCCTTGATCCTATCCTTTAGCATCTCCTCAATGCAAGGGACTTGCATTGATCATTTTTCCCTTTCTAATTTTCAACCTTTGATTATCTACTTGCTCCCTTCCTGCTGCCTCCAAAAATTCCTAGATCAGCCTCATCTTTTAAAAAACCTCATTTGGGGGGCAGCTGGGTTGCTCAGTGGATTGAGAGCCAGGCCTAGAGATGAGAGGTCCTAGGTTCAAATCTGGCCTCAGACACTTCCTAGCTGTGTGACCCTGGGCAAGTCACTTGACCCCCATTGCCTAGCCCTTACCGCTCTTCTGCCTTGGAGCCAATACACAGTATTGACTCCAAGATGGAAGGTAAGGGTTTAAAAAACAAAAGCAAAAACAAAACCTCATTTAATCATACCATCTCTTCAAGATTATATTTTTATCAACTGCCTTCCACAATCATACTGCTAGAAAAAGTTAACTCTCATTGTTTCCAATTTCTCAGCTCCCATTCACTTTTCAACACTTTTCAGTTCAACTTCTGTCCTCATCATTAGAACAATATTGCTCTTTTCAAAGTCTCCAATGATATATTAATGTATCGATATATCCAAAGACATAATAATATCTTTGATATAACTTTTTAATTTAAGGAATAAAAGAAGGAAAAATATATTTAAAATCACTCAATACATTTCAAGAATCTGATATTGTATGCTATGTTCTATATTCATGAACCTCTACCTCTTCAAAATAGTGGGGAAAAGAGTCTTGTTATATCTCTTTGCAGTCAAGCTTGAACTTTATAATTTCATAATATTGTTTACTTTGATTTATGGTAGTTGATCTTTCCATTTATATCATTGTAGTCATTGTGTCTATTTCTTTCCTGGTTTTGCTTATGTCTCTGAATCAACTCATAAAAGTCTTTACCTGTTTCTCTGTTGTCATATTTACCATTTCCATGTGCCACAATTTGTTTAGCCAGTCCCTGATTGATGAGCATCTACTTTGTTTCCAGGTCTTTGCTATCACAAAGAATGCCATTATAAATATTTTGGTGTTATATGAAACCATTCTTTTCATTCACAACCAACTTGAGGGATATGCCTAGCAATGGAATTTCTGGGTCAAAGTCACTATATTTACATAATTCCAAATTGCTTCCAGAATACTTTCATCCCTTTCACAGCTCCAACAAGACATTAATATACCTGTCTTTCTCTTCCTAATCCCTTCAATGCTGCATGTTCCTCTCTTGTCTTTACCAGTTTTTCTGAGCGTGAGATGATAAAACCTCAGGATAGTTTTGATTTTCCTTTGAAGTAACCCTCGATATGGTAATTTATTTGTATTATGAAAACTATGTTAATATCCTTTAACCATTTCTCTATTAGAAAATGGCTTTTGTAATGATCTCTATTACTAAATCCAGTGGCCTTTTCCCAGACCTTTTCCTTTTTAATTCCACTGTACTGTTTGACAGTATTGACTAATGTCTTCCTTCTCTATATTCTTAACCCTTGGGTTTTGTAATACTGTTCTATGATGACCCATTTCCTATATTTAAACTTAATTTTTTTAGTCTACTTTGTGAATGCATCATCCATGAACCCCTAAGGCTCTGTCCTGAATATTCTTTTATCTTAATACTCATTCCTTCCCCCTCTCCTCTCTCTTATCTTTCTGTCTCTCCCCCCCCCCCCTTCTCTCTCCATTTTCATGTTCTCCTTTCATCTCTCTCCCCCTTTGTCTCACTGAAGGAAGCCAGGAAAGTCAAGAGGGAGAGATGGAGAAAGTTCCAAACATGACCCTCATGATTCAACCCCTCTTTACCTCTCACCTCAACTATTTCAGTAGCTTTCTGACTATTATAACAATTATACCCTCTGTCTTTAGACTCTCCTTCCTCTAGTCTACCCTCCAAATAGTTGTTAAAGGAACACAAAGGTCTAACCATGTCCCTCCCCTATTTAAGATGCTTCATTGCTCTTGAGATAAAATATGAACTTTTCTATCTGGCATTTAAAGATCTTCACAGTGTCTCAAGCCTACCATATTTCAGTCTGAATCCATATTACTTTCCTTTATATATTTTACACTCCAGTCAAATTGATTTATTTGCCATGTGTTGATCATGACGTTCCATCTCCATCTCCTTGCACAGAATCTCCTTGACCCTCCTTACCACTTTCTCCTGGAACCCCTACCTCCCTACAAAACACAGCTTAAGGGGCCCTACCCATGAATCCAACAAAAATGCACAGGAAGAAAGAGAGATACTGAATAGAGACAGCGAGAACAACAGTGAAACCGAAACAGAATAATGCCCAACACAGATGGTAATCATATATACAAATCTCCATCTCAAGCCTAGACTAAAATATCATTAACCTCTACAATCAACCACATAGGAATATAAGTTCAGACCCAGGGCACCAGGAGCTGAGGTAGTCTGACAGATTCAAAATGCCTTTCTCAGGTTTCTCTTCAATAGTCTTTTCAATTGGGAAATGTTGGGGGGAAGGATTTCCAGTCACAAGCAGGAAAAAGTGGTAACCCTCAGGAGAAAAATCTTATTCACCCCTCCCTCTTCAGCTTCTCCAGACTGAGAGACCAACTGCTCTTCAGAAGAAACTTTTTGCTTCCTCAAGATTCCAACCTCCTGGGGCCCCTCCCCTGTCGAGGTGATCAGATCCACACACCCTTCAGCCTGGCACTTTTTCTTTAGTGCCAGCCTCTGTCACACTGGAACCCCTACCTCCCTACAAAGCACAGCTTAAGGGACCGTACTTTCAGTAGTCCTTCCTTGATGTTCCTAATTGTTAGTTCTCCCCCTTCAATAGGCTCTTTGTATTTATTTGGTATTCATCCTGTATTTACTTCTTTGTGTATATGTTATATGCCTTAGTGAACTGTAAGATCCTTGAGAAAAGGACTATCTTTTGTATTTATGTCCTCAATCATAATGCCTGGCTCATAGTAGGGCTAATTAAATGATTGTTGATTGAGCAGTTGATTGATTCTGGGACTGTAGTCTACATCAGTAAGTACCTTCACTATAAAAATTATAGATTTATACAGTATAAAAGGATATTGTATTAATAACTGATTATATTTTAGAGATAATATTAAACAATATTAAACTTCTTGATATACCTTGACATTTCTAGGCCTTCTATTATATATATAATAAGCTTGTATTAAGCCCACATTGAGTGAACTTGTTTTTTACCTTAGAGAACTATATTTCAATATAATTGATTTCCTTTATAACAGCATGCATTTTATTTCATTTAAAAACACTATTCTAATGAATCTGTAGGCTTCACCAGACCTCTAAAGGAATCAATGGGAAAAAAAAGGTTAAGAACTGAAATAGAATGTTAGATACTGTTTTATAGATCTTTATTTCTTTTAAAAGCTTGATATCAAAATGGCACCAAACTTAGCCAGCCTCTCAGGACACATCCTGGACTTTTTAATTTGTTTTCTTCTATATCGATCCATGAATTGTTAATCAGAAAGTCGAATATGGTGAACATTTTTACACATCTCTGCTGACAATGGAAATCCTTGGTTTTGTGTAGCATTTCCACAGTACAGGCTGATTCATGGCCTCCATCTTCATAGTTATCTTTGATCTAAAGCAATCATTAGCATTGTCCACCACCTAGCAGAGAGTTCTGTACACAGTTGGTTTGACACTTAAAAATGTTTCTGAAATGAAATGAATTTGGTTCATTTTTGGATTGTTATCAAATCGAATTCCACAGACTGAACTAGCTATGCAACATAATAGATTGTTCGGCATCTTGTACGAGTTGATAATCTTCATTTAATGGACTTTCAAAAGTAGTTTTCAGCATGTTGCATTTCCTCCTTTAAAGGGATTTTGGTAATATTTAGGCTGGGTTTCTCACCTATCTAAAAATGCCATCAGAGTCATAGCTGCATAGAACAGATTTGTAGATTATTAGAATTAGAAATTTAGGGCCCTAAAGGCCATTGAATGAAAGCATATCATTTATCACTAGTTTATTTGGGTATATGTTTAGGATTTTGGTTTTATAAGATTATTGACTTACATAAATTAATAATATGGAAATATATTTTGCATGATAATACACGCATAACCCAGATTGAATCACCTGCCAGCTCCAGGAAGGAGGGAGGGGGGGGTGAAGAAAAAGAATGGAGGGAGACAATTTGAATCATTTAACTTTGAAAAACTTACGTGGAAATTGTTATTACATGAAATTTGTAATAAATAGATAAACAAAGGTCATCAAGTTTAACCTCCTCATTTTACAAATGATGAAACTGAGGCTCAGAGATAAGAATTGGTTTTTCCTGGTATAAGGGGTAAATTTAGGGTTGAGACTAAATATATTTTTTGTTGGTCGCCAGGGATTTAAATTCTAAATCCCAATGAAATACTCAAGTCAGAATGGAATTTTATTGTGGTTTATTTACAATAGAAGGAAAAAATTAAGAATGAGAGAGAGAGGGAAAAGGGAATTGATCTACTCTGGCCTGATCTGAGCCAAGCAGGAGTTCAGAGGCCTTGGCCAAGGGGCCTCTCCAGAAAGCCAAGGAAAAGGGAAGTCAGCCTTATCACGTGACTGTCTAAAGGAAAGCAGTCTGAAGTCTCACACTGAGCTACTCCAGGGTCAATTTCCACAGCCAAGTCTGCAAAAGGGTCCCTCTCCTAGGAAGTGATGGGAAATATAAAGGCAATTCTTTACATCACTTCCTGTGTCTAACATGTACCAATGGTGGATTAAACTTGGCTTAGGACCGTCCAGGGGATCAGTCAGTTGTTTCTGATTTGTCACTTGCTAGCACACATGAGTCATAGACCTTCCTCCCCCACACGTCATCCTTAAGTGAGGGTGTATACATTCCTGGTTGCTAGAATTCTAAAGACTAAGCAGGATGGAGTAAAACTAAAATTCACACTGGGTCCCACAGCTTTTCAGAGTGGCATTCACACTTGGATCCTCTAACTCCAGGTCCAGTGCTCTTTCCTCAAGTGAGCTCAACTTCTTTCTCTACTGTACAAAACTACTTAAACAACTAACATGTTTGTTCAGATCCTCATTGCCTCTTGTCTATTTTGCCATGATTTCCTCTTTACTCTCCCTGCCCCAAGTCTCTCTCACTCTAGTCCATCTGATTTTTCTTAAGCACAAATCTAATCAACTCACTATCCCACTCAGTAACCTCCAATGACTTCCTTGTTACCTCTAGGATCAAGTAGAAAAACTATCCTACTTAGATTTTAAAGCTCTTCATAGAGGCAGGTAGGTAGCACAGTGTATAGAATGGCAAGACTGGAGTCAGGAGGACAAGGGTTTAAATCTGAGCTCAGACATTTCTCATCTGTGTGACTGGGCAAATCACTTAGTCCCTTTTGCTTAGTCCTTGCCAGTTTCTGGCCTAGAATTGATACTAAAATAGGAGGATAAAGTTAGGGTTTAAAAAAAAAACTTGTCTTTCAAGTCTCATTATATATTACCAACTCTCACCTTAAGTGATTTATTCAAACTGACCTTCTTTCTGTTCCTTGCTGTTGGTACACCATTTAATTTCTCCATTCCTGGAGTAGACTCCCTTACTGGAATAGACTCACTCATAGATTTATTCTTCTCTTCCCTCAAGATGCAATTCAAACACTAACTTCTCTATGAAATATTACTTTATCCCCTTAATTGTCATTGACCTCCCTCTCAACCAGTTTTCTATTTAACTACACTTTGTATTTATTCAACATATGCCAAGTTTTTTTGTAAGTAAAGATTATTTCATTTATTGTATTCATATTCCTGGCATCTAGAATAGTGCCTTACATATAATAGGTACACAGTACATCCTTGTTAGTTAATGGGTTGATGTTAGAAGGTAAAATCTGATAAGAGCAAAGGAAAAATTAACTGAAGAGGGAAAAAGGACTAGCAACTGAGAGGGGCTTTAAAGAAGAAGGATTTCAAAAAAAAGGAAGGCATAAAATGGATAGCACAAATGCCCAGAGGTAGAAGGGTATAGGATCAGCATAACCCATTTTGGCTAGACAAAGCCCTATTCCATTGGTTGTGAGGAGCAACAATAAGATCTCTTCATGTCTGTATATATTTTTGATATTTCACAATGTTTTGCCAACCTTTATTTAAATCAATCCTCTTGCTGTCTTAAGGAATTAAAATTTAGGGTTTGAATAAAATATATGAAAAACAGAAATAATATTGTGATCACTGATTTAAAATATTAAAGCTCAAGTCAAAATGACTTTCAATAGTTTTTATTTACAAAATAGGTGGAGAGAGTTGAGAAAGTTGAGAAATGCAAAAAGAGGGTAGAGAAGATATCACACTAAATATTATTCTGGTGCTCGACTCAGCCTGGCACAACTTGTTAACCCTTGAGTGGAATTAATCTCTCTCCAGAAGTCAGGAAAAGAAAGCCAACTATTTACTCACCCAAGTTCCCTTCTAAGAGGCAATTCAAGCTGAAGACAAAAACCTGTCAAGGATGACCCCTGAAGCCAACCTCTAGCCCCAGAAATTCAGGGCTTTTATAGTGACTTCTTGTCCCTTCCCCTCCTCACAGAGTCCAATCACAGCTTTCAAATTGTCTAGCACTGCCCATAGGGGCAGTGTCTTGCAGGATTCACTTCTCATCCTCTGGAGGTGTAAACTCTTTTCAAAAGGATTCACAGTTTCCTGACTGATTGAGTTGTTATCCACTTGAATACTCTTATTTAGTGTCTGGTGAGGTACTAAGGAGGGGTACTAAAAGAAAGTCTGATTCACACTTCACAGTCTGGTGAGGTATTAAGTAGGGGTACTTAAGTTAGTGTTAACGCAAAATAGACAAAGAGAATAAAGAATTCTCTTTCCCTCCTGAGAAGATGGGCAGACAACAGTACATGGGACTGAATTTTCCTTTTAAGTATTTTATTTCTTAACAAGTCAGAATTAAAGATATCATATAGAAGGGGAAACTGGGGTTTAGAAAGCATATGATATGGTAAAAATAGTGCTCAACCAGGTTCATTCTCCAGCTCCATTATCTTACTCTTTCAAGTACAACCAGTTTAACCCCTCTGGTTTCCTCTTCAGTCAAATGAAGTTTTGTCATCAGAAATATTTGATAAAACTTATGAGAGTTAAACAAATGTGAGTCATTTTGTTGCTGGTAGACAAGACCACATCAGTGACTTGAACCCAGACTTTACTATAAGCCTTTCATATTATATGTCTAACACTATAACAGATGCATAAAGCAGCCTCATTGCTCCAGTTGACTCCTAAATGCAAATTCCTGTGGGAATTAGCATTTGGATGATCTCAATACAGCATGTTCAAGGATCATTTTCAACCTTAAAGGAAATACCATCAGTGCTCAAGAATTTTGTTCTGTAACTATAACAGTCTTCCAAAGTTACTGAATAGAATGATATGTGAAAATGTGAGAAAATTAGGATTTAAAACTTTAAAATAATCTCCCCGGAGATAGGTGTATTTTGAATAGCTTGGATTCTCCAGTAATGTTGACTTTATGGTTTCTTGGTTCAGTGGTGAGAAAATGGGGTGCTGCCCTATCATATTCTTATTAGGTCTAATAAAGAATAAAATGAATACCTCATATTTATATAGGACTTAAGATTAATAAAGTTTTCCTTACATAACTATAATATAAGTAATGTAACTTTTCTATCCCCAATTTATAGATAACAAAATAAGGCTCAGAAAACTCAGTGTCATACAACTAGTATTTACTAAAGGCAGGATTCAGACCCGATTCCTAGACCATACAATTTCTTTCCCATTACTACCTTGGGCTTTCTGTGTACTTCTCTCTAATAAGCTCAGTTCATAATAGCATCATTTTGAACAAAAAACTAAATATAGGCTCTCATTTCCTCCCAGTCATAGCTAGAGAAAAATAACATACATAGCTTGCTTATCTTATTTTTAATGTCATTCTTTAATGTATTACTTTGCTTAAAATAGAGTTTTATTTTTGCCTGAGATATGCCTCTTCTTTTAAATAGATTTGCTTTATATGTTCTTGGAATGGAAATATACAGGCATTTTCCACACCAAGCAGACAAAACCAGTGTGAATGAAAGATGTATGCCAAGAGACAGGGAGTTAGAATGAGTGCCAGAAAGCTGGTAGTAAGAGGGTTTGGGTTCTATTCTTGAGTTCACGACTAGCTGTCGCCAGATCCTGCTGCTTTCTCCTTCCCAACAAATATCCATCTCAGACTCTTTCTCCTTTTCTCCCCATCCCTGTAGCCAGAATTTATTTTTTTTTCTTTTCACCAGTGCCTAATTCATGAAGTCCTTTTGAACAAAATAGGCATTCAAGGAATGCTTGTGAACTAATCATAGAAAAATTTTTTTCTTACTAGCAACCCCCTCCATCACCAGCCCATGTATTAAATCCTCAGTGCCATTGCCAAAGCTACCTCATCATCTGGTTATTTTGACCATACCCCTCTTATCCCTTAGAATCCAATTAAAGCACAAGTCAGGGTCTAAATCTATTCAGTTTCTAAACTCTGCGCAAACATTCCAAGACTGCCTCATGTAAGGGGGTAAAGGGGTTAATTTTCAAAAGGTTGGACTAGATTATTTAAGAGTGTGGTCACCAGGAATTTATATTAATTCCAAAAAGATTTATTTACAATTTATTTATAAAATGTAGAAAGAGTGAAGTAAGGAAAATCAGAGAGAAGATAGGGTAAGAGATCTAGCCTAAGCACTAAGAATTTACTTCTGACCCCTAGCCCAACCTGTGCAGGGAGAGTTGGTTCTTAGCTGGCCTCGGGACCTGGGGAAAAAGTCTCTCAAGAGGCTAGTCTCTCCTGAAGCTAGTTTCTTCCAAGAAATCCACGAAAGTAGTCAGCTCTTTCACTCACCACATATCAGTCCAATAGTCTCATCAGGAACAGGGTCTCAGGTTCAGTCAGCAGATTTCTCCTACAACCTCCACTCTAAAGAATGAAGAAGTCTCCAGTAGAACTACACTCAGGAAGTTGTCACTCCCTTTTAAAGACACTTGCTTTTGTATCACTTCCCCTGATTTTTACATCTACCAATCACAGTTGACACTTTTGCTTTTAGGACTGCCATGGGGCAGTCAGTTGATTTTGATTCATCATCCACTATTTCACACCTGGGTCACAGATCTCCCACTTAATGTATGAAATGGAGTGTTTATACCTTTGGTGATTAAATCTTAAAAAATGGGCAGATCTCCCTACTACTGTAAGTAGAGTGTTTACACTTTGGGTGATTAAATCTAAAAAATAGGCAAGGGTTACAATTATATCTTCACAATCAGAGGAGAGTTAATTAATTTCATTGATATAATCAGGGGAGAGTTAAATTTAATCTTCACACTCTATACCCATATCTGTTCCATTTCCTTACAATTTCCTAGAGTGCTAATAAGTATAAGAGTTAGAGTCATTAGATACAAGTCCTTGTTTTAGCTTGACCACTGAATAGCTATGGATAACTAAATATAAGTCAGTTTTTCTCTCTGGACTCCAGTATACTCTTCTATTAAATTGGGGGCTTGAGGGGGGAGTGGAATAATCATTGGATGGCAGATTTAGAGTTGGAAAAGGCATCTGAAAGATAATCCAAGTCCCTCACTTTATAGATGCACAAATGGAGGTCCAAAGAAGGAGACGTGTCCCAAGACAATGTGCTGAGCCAAAACTCAAACTCAGACCTTCTGATTGCAGATTCAGCATTCTTTCCAGTATACTATATTACCTCTCAACTTCGTAGACTACTTATAAAGTTCTTCTTATTCTTTATTTCCCTCATTCTCAAAAAAATTTGCTCAAACCCCAATTTTTCTATGATACTTCTGACCCACTTTCCCAGCTGTACTCTATATCTCTAATACTTTGCATCCTCTAGTATCCTAAGTCATCTTTATTCAAACTATACCATAGATCTGACCTTCAATGAAGAATTCAATGCCATGACTAATTAGGAAAGAAGTAATGAAGTTACCTTGACACTACTCTGTATAAATATTAGTCAGTAAATATTTAGTTAGTACCTACTTTGTGCCATGAATTGTGCTTTAGCACTGGTGATAAAAACTGCTCTCAAGGAACTCCCAGGCTAATGAGGGAAATGGCATTCAAACAACTGAATAATCAAGCTTTACAGAAGATAAAGTGGAAATAATCAAAAGAAGGGCACTAGAACTAAGGGAGATTAAGGTAAGGATTTCTACTGTAAAAGGTAAAGTTTTATATGAAAGTTGAAGGAAACCAAGAGAAAAAAACATTCCAGGCATGGAGGTAAAATATCTATAGTCAGGACAGCTAGGTGGCTCAGTGGATTAGAGACAGGAGGTCCTGGGTTCAAATTTGTCCTCAGACACTTCCTAACTATGTGACCCTGGGCAAATCACTTAACTCCACCTTGGAGCCATACTTAGCATCACTTCTAAGACAGAAGGTAAGAGTTTTGTTTATTTTAAAAGAAATAAAGAAAATGCCTATAGTCATTTGTGTGTTGTGAAAAGAATAGCCAGGTCAATGTCACTGGATAGAAGAATGGAGTTGGGGAGTGAGGGCAGGCTATGAAACACTTTAAAGATCAAACAGAATTTTAGATTGCACCCTAGAGATGATTAGAGTCCACTAAAATTTATTGAGTAGGAAGGGCCACACTTGAACTTTAGGAAAATCACTCTCATGGCCATATGGAAGGTATCCTGGAATGAGGAAAGGTCAGTTAGCAGGGAAACCACTAGAAGCTGTTGTAGCAGAATAGGGGCGCAGTGGTGAGAGCCTGGACCTGGGGGAAGAGAGGAAGAAAGTGGTAAATAGGAAGATGTTACAGAGGAAAATCAACAGGCCTTGGCAACAGAATGGTTATAAGGAGGCAAGAGTGAGTGAAGAGTGGAGGATAACACCTCGATTGCTATCCTGATGATCAGCTGCCCTCCCAACAATTAGAATGTTAGGAAGAGGACAGCGTTTAAGAGAAAAGATAATGCCATTTTGGACAGATTAAGTTTAGGACATCTGGACTGAGATGTCTAAAAGACATTTGGAGATAGAGGATTACAGATCAGCAGAGAGGGCTCAATATGTAGATTTGAGAATCATCAGCATTGAGATATTGATTAAATGCATGAAAGCAGATGAAATAATATGGCAAGGACAAAACACTATGGGACACCCACTCAACTTAGATGAAAATCCAACAAGAGACTAAGAAGGGGATCAGTCAAATAGGAGAAGAACCAGGAGAGATTAATGCCTTAATTGAAGAAACCAAGACAGATTAAATGACTTGCCCAGAATCATATAATTAGTAAGTGTCTGAGGCTGGATTTGAACTCGAGAATTCCTAACTCCTGGCTCAATGTATACAGTGCTTCACCTAGTAACCACTGTTAGCTAGCATATGTATAGTATTTACAAATATTATTTCATTCTATCTTCACCATACTCCTTTAGAGTAGGTGCTTCTTATAATTCCCATTTTACACATGAGGAAACTGAGGCAGACAAAGGTTAAGTGTTGTACCCAGGGACACATAAGTATTTCCCAAAACTGGATTTGAACTCAAATCTTCCTGACTCTGAGACCATCACTCTAACCACTGTGCCACATCACTACCTTCAGAGACTGAAATTTAAACAAGTACACTTTCCTCCTTATGGGAAATAGGGGGTGTAGCAACCCCACAATCTAGAAAATGCACATAAAATATTTGGGCCCTCCTTTCAGACCAGAAAAGAAGTCTGAATTTTTTCTTTTTCTTTTATGGAATGTTTATAGTAAAAGAAATTATGTATATTTGTGATTTTAAAAAATAAAATATGTTAATGACACAATACTATAAATATATTTTAAGAATTTATGAATTTCTTAAACTTTTCTGTGTCATGTTGGCCTTCACATGTCATCTGTGGCCTCTGCAAAACCCCCAAATTCCCAATTAATTTCTTATGCCAACCTGTATTATATTAAAATCTATAGTGGGGGAAATTGTGATGTGGAAGGGATACCTGCACTATGTTCTGAACAGAACCAGATTTCTGTGACTATATGTAGAAAGACAAAGTGATCTAAGATAAAATGAAATGTATTAACAGTTTATCAATGATTCCAGAAAGCAGAGTGGAAAGAACTGTCAGAGGTCAGTACCTGGCCGAGATAAGGCTGAGCCTAATGAGGCTGAGAGGCTAAGGAAAGGAAAAAGGAAGATTTTGCTTCAGCCAGTTGCAAATGTGAATCAAAGAAGACCTGGTGATGGGAATTTGCTCCTCATAGAAAGAGGGAATTATCAATTGCCTGGGATTACTACCATCCAAGATCTTATGTTGACACAGAACAGGTTCAATCTATTCTGGCTCTAAATGCCAGGAAGAAGGAATTGAGCCAACAGGTCACTCAGTTGGCATCTGTTTCTGTAAGAGACCTGACGTCTCTTCTATTGCTTTATACCTTAATGTTTGGGGATAATGTACCCCCAGAAAGCACAACTTACATTTGGCTCCTTTTTGACCTTGTCTCTATCACTAGGTAACATCTGTGCTCTGGTGTCTGATGATTATAGGAAGGTTATGGGTTATTTCTAACAAAATAGTTAGTGAAGCAGAGTAGAGAACCATGGTATTATATTTTCTGTTGGGTGACACAGGATAGAGTGAATACTATAGGTTCTGTGGCATTTTTTTCCAGAGACTGAGGGCCCCAAGAGATTGAGAGTTCAGATCCCCACTCTTCCTTGTTGACTGATTGCTCTTCTCCAGTCCTCTGGTTCTGGAGGGACTAAACCAAAATATCACCTGCTCAGTTTCTTTTTCTTATCTTATTGCTGTAACTGGCATTTAGTGGTAATAATGAGCATCCTTGTTTTGCCTTTGATCATATTAGAAAAGCCTCTAGTTTATGCCTATCACATATAATGGGAGTTTTTGGTTTTACATATGACAGCTATCTACATAGATAATTATCATTATCATATCTATCTGTATCTGTGTACATATATTAAGGAAAGATCTTGTTATTTCTGTGTTTCTATTTTAACAAGATTAGATATTCTTTCTTGTCAAAAGCTTTTTCTGCATCTGTTGATAAAAATTGAATGATTTTTTGTTATTCTTATTATTAATATGATCTATTATGTTAATAATTTACCTGCATTTGAGCCAGTCTTGTAATCTTGGTATAGATACAATTTGATCATAGTGTATAATCTTTCTCATATGTTTCTCTTATCTCTTTGCTAATGTTTTATTCAAAATGTTGGTAATAAGAATTTTGTACCATTCTTTCCTCTGCTTTGATTTTTGAGAGAGAAAGCTTTGAATATATCAGAAAAAAGATAGATTTGATCCAAGAACCTATTATTTCAGGGCAATTTGACCCAGGAAAGAGGCATTTAACATAAGAAATTCATAAGACACATAGGCCAAAGAGTTGCTTAGAAACAAATGGTAGATATACAACAAAGTCATTGATTTTAAGAAACACATATAGGGATGGCTAGGTGGCACAATGGGTAAAGAGCCAGGACTGGAGACAAGAAGTCCTGGGTTTAAATATGGCCTCGGACACTTCCTGTGTGACCTTGAGTCAATCACTTAACCCCAGTTGCCTAGCCCTTACTGCTCTTCTTCCTTGGAACCAATACTTGGAACCAATTAAAAAAAAAAAGGTATGTATAAGGCAAGTATCTAAGGAAGAAAGAAAACAAGCATTTATTAAATACATCCTATCTGCTGAGCCCTGTGCTAAGAGTTTTTCTTACAAGTATCTCATTTTTCCAAACAACCCTGGGAAGTTGGTGGTACAATTATCCTCCTTTTACAGCTGAAGAAACTGAAGCTTAAACATTTAACTCTTATGCCCAAAGTCAAACCAGATTTGAATTCAAGTCTTTCTACTTCTAGGATAAGTACTCTACTATAGTACCTAGGAGCTAAACTAACATTGCCTCATCAGCAATTAAGCTGAATCTCTTAGGCTAGTTCAAAACATTTTTTTAAAAAAAATACCTTCTACAAGAAGCTTTCCCAGCCCCACTTAATTCTAGTGCCTTGCCTGTTCTGAATATTTCCCATTTTCCCTGCACTTTGCTTGTTCTTCTCCATTTGTATATATGTTGTGTCCTCCATTAGATTGTGAGCCTCTCAAGGGTAGGGACTATCTTTAGCCTTTTCTGTATTGGCAAAACTTAAGATTTAATGATAGGCACTTAATAAATGTTGATTGACTGATGCAAGAGTGTAACAAAAAAGTGTAAGTATTGTTTCAGAAGGAGCCGAGTATGTGAATAAATGATGATGAGGGAGCAGGAAAGCAATAATTGTGCTGTAAGCATGAGAAAAATCAAAGAAAGGACAGGAGCACCATTCAGTTCCAAACCTTATTTCTCCTTATTCTGGCAAAATTCTAGAACATATTACTAAAGGGACTATTTGTGAGTGCTTAGAAAGTAAAATGATGATCCAAAAAAAAGAAGATAGATTCATCAAGAACAAGTCATACCAGGCTTCGTTCCTTGCTTATTTGACTGACCACCAGACTAGTAGTTAGGAGAATGTCGTATATAAATATACTTAGATTTTACAAATTACAAACTTGTACTTTTGGATAAGATATATAGATTTGAGCTAAATAACAATGTTGTTGAAAGGGTTCAGAAACAGATGAAATTATTTGGTTCCGGGCATAGTTGGCATTTTTGCCCAAATCGATCATGCTAAAAAGTTTGAAGGGATAAACCTTCAAGATCCAAAAAAATATATGGGACAAACTAGAACAATGGGCAATATCAAATAAAATGGAATTTAACAAGAATAAATGTCCAATTCTAAAGTTGATTCTAAAAGTCATTACAAAAAATCTGAAGGAGAAAACATGATTATAAATTTACTTTGGAAATCATCAGGATATGCATTTTGAACATAATTTGAGTCAACAATGTAATATGATAAAAAAAACTCTAATATTCTGTTAGCCTGTGTTGTAATTTTTGTTCAGTTGTTTTTCAGCATGTCTGACTCTTCATGACTGCATTAGAAGTTTTTTTGGCAAAATTAATGGAGTGGTTTGCCATCTCTAGCCCATTTCATTAATAAAGATACTGAGGCAGACAGTGCAGTGACTTGCCCAGAGTCATATAGATAGTAAGTGTCTTGAGGCTGGATTTAAATTTAGGAAGATCAGTCTTCCTGACTCCAGGCCCAGAATTCTCTCCACTGTGCCATCTGGCTGCCCATTGTTGAAAACTATTAATGTGTCCAGATAAAGGTGATAATAGTTCCTGCATACTCAACCCAGGTCCAGCCACACCTAAGAATATTCTGGTCTGTTCTGGGAACCATATTTAAGGAAAGACATAGTCAAACTAGAATGTTTCCAAAAGTGGACAAACAAGTTGGTGAAAAGATTAAAGAATATGCCATGTGAGGATTGATTAAAAGAAATGAGAGTATTTTGTTTGAAAAAGAGGTTTTTAATTGTTAAAGGAATGTGAATTCTAGAAGGGCTGAACATCTATCGCCAAAATGAAGTAATTAACCTGGCACTGATATTCAAAATAATTTCTGGTGCCTGAACTTTGGGAATAAAATCTGGAAGAGTCAGGGAATGAGGCCGAACTAACCTGGATTCCCAGGGCATTTGCCTAGAAGTATAGGAGAGACTGAGCAAAAATGTAACAATGTGACTTTCTTCTTTTTAATTTATACTGATTTAAGTGAGTTTTATCTTTCCTCTGTAGTACTTTGTAGTAAAGCCTTTTTTGAACTTCTTTTTAAAAAAAAGAGGAGAAAAGAGAAGACTTCGTTTCCTCTGCTATTTGAAGAATGAAATTCCTCAGGATCTACTTTCCCGTAAGATCTGTCATTGTTCACAAGCTTCAAATGAACCCCACCCCATTGCTGATTCACACCTGTTTTGTCTGTCTGCTGCTGACACATTTCTCCAAAAAAAAAAATGTATCATGCTTTATCATTGGTTCACTTAGTCTTTCTATTCACACTAGATCATCCTTATTGTCTCAAATTATGTAAACCATATGTATATACAGCCCAACTTACCATTGCCACATCTGCAAGAAATGAGTGTGCACACATTAAGTTAATATTAACAATAAGAATAAGGGCATCAACAAGAGTCTTTTAAGCACACTGTCAAATATATTAGGTTAAAACTTAAGATAAAGTATATCCAGCTACACACTTCCCAGAATCACAGAGTTGCTAGGACCTCAGAAGTCCTCTAGTCAAGCTCATACCTGAACAAGAATCTTCTCCACTATATCCAACAAATAATCCTCAAGTCTTCACTTGAATATTCCAGAGAGGAGGAAACCCACTATTTCCCAAGTAATCTGTTCTACTTTTGGTTGACAATGGTTGTTAAAGTTTTTCTCATAGAAAGCTTAAACTTGCTTCTTTGTGACTTTTACCCATTACTCCCAGTTCAGACTGTGGGGCCAAGCAGAATAATTCTGAATGCTTTTCCATGGGGTCACCCTTGAAATACTTGAAAATACCTAATTGTGCCCCTCTTCATTATTCTGTTCTCCAGAATAAACATCTTTCTTTCCTTTAAGTATTCCTCATATGGCATGATCTTCAGGCTCTTTATCATCATGAATGCCTTCCTCAGAACTCTCTCAAATTTATCAGTACCCTTGCTAAAATATTCCACAATGGTTGTGCCATAGCAGAAGGAAAAAGGATGATCACCTTTCTTGTCCTGGACACAGCATTTCTTAAGAGTACATTGACTTTCTTGGCTACTATTATCATACTATTGGTTCACATAGAGCTTTTGGTACACTTTTTAAAAGGCCCAAACCTCTTCAGAGAAACTGCTGTCTAGCTATGCCTCTTCTCTCTCGGTCTTGTAAAGATGATTTATTTCAACCAAATGTAAGAATTTACAGGGGAGATAGATTTTCATCTTAGTAGATTCAGCCCATTGTTCTACCCTGTTCACAGTTTATTTAAATCTTGATTGTCATCCAAGATATCAGCAATTCCATTTAGCATTTAGCTTCTTGAGATGAGCAATTTTGTCTCATCTGAACTTATCATCATCGGGTTTCATAGAGGGAGTCTAATAAAACAGAGGGCCTGGGAGCAGTTTTGCTATGTTTTGATGATTTTTAAAGAAGAAAAGGGGGAAGAGAGAAGTAATACACTAAGGGGAGAAAAGGAGAGGATAAGGGCAATTACCTCACATAATTTGGATACATAAGAAGATTATACTCTGTATCCTCTGATCCTGAAAGAGGACATTGGAGCAAAAATTGCATTAAACTTAGAACATATGTACTAAACATACTCCTTTAACCACCCTTTTCTCTTGATAAAGCTGGAATAGAAAAACTGATCAGTTCAGTCACTAGCCATGATTCTACAAGATTCATGATGAAATTTGCTACCCACCTAATAATGCATCCCTGAAATATATTTGAATTTACACTATTTACAATTATAATTATATAAAATATATAAAATAAAATATAAAAAATAAATAAAATAAAATTACATAAAAACCCAATTTAAATATACAGTGTGAATACAAATAATAGGACCATTTCAAAGACTATCCTGGGGGAGGCAGCTCCATCTGGGCAAAAGTGGGAGGGCCCAAATTCAGAGCTAGCTGACATTGCCATTGTGGGAATCTGTTTTGCTTAATTAAGAATATATATTACAAAAGTTTTGTTTTATTTTGTTTTTTACTAGGAGGGGAGAAAATAGGAAGGAGAGAAGGTAGTCATTGAAAAAAATGAAGTTTAAAAAATGTTTGTTGGCTTGGATTGAATTGTTAATATCCTGAATCACAATTAGGAGTTAGACAGATCTTTAATAGGGTAGAACATCAGTCTGTATCTAATAAAATGAAAATCTTAATCCCTTTCCTGTAAAATCTTAAACTTGAATGTAATAAATCACCTTCACAAGATAGAAGAGGCATGACTAGGCAGCAATCAATATCTTTGAAAAAGATGACTTTTAAAAAGTATACCAAAAGCTTTATACGAACCAATTCTATTGGGCAATAGCCAAGAAAATCAATGTGATTACAGGCTGCCTTAAGAGAGATGATCTTATTTTCTTGTTTTTTTTTAATATATATATATACACACACACACACACACAAGTCCTGGGTACCATATTTTAGGAAGGCTATTTTCTCACCCATTTAAAAAAGTCAATAGTTTATCCTAGATTAGTCCCTTATGATTGCTCATTCTTATTTGCCTTTTTGTTTTTATTATAACTCCTGTGGTTGTATTTTTCAGTTTCTGTGAAAAATCTGATCTTTTCATCAGGAATGCTTGGAAGTCTTCTAATTTCATTAAAGGTCTATTTTCCCTTCTAGAATTGTACTCATTTTTTTGTGGTAAATTATTCTTGACTCTAAATTTATATTGTTAGGCTTTGGGGATATTGTATTTCAGGTTCTCTTCTCCTTTATAGTGTTATCTACTAAATTTTGTTATATAATAATTATAGCTAACATTTACATAACACTTAATTTGAGCCAGCCACTGTGCTAAGTACTTTACAATTATTGTATTATTTGATCTTCATAACAACCCTAGGAGGTAGGTGCAATTATTATCCCCATTTTACAGATGGCAAAACTGAGACAGAAAGATTAAGTGATTTAGGTCACATAGCTAATAAATGTGTTTTAGAACTTCCTAACTCTTAGACCTAGTATTCTATCACCACCAACTACCTCCACTATGGCTTCTTGCTTCTTAAATTCTTTTTAGCTACCTAAAAAGTTCTGAATTTTAGCTATAATGTTTTGGGGAGTTTTCATTTGGGAATTTCTTTCAGTAGTAGATTCTTTCTATTTTTTAATCTTTTCTTCTAGTTCTTAGAGGTCTGAATCGTTTTAGAATTTCTTGAAATAATGATATATAGGCTTTTTATTGTCATGACTTTCAGGCAATCCAGTGATTCTTAAATTACCTCTCCTTGATCTGTTTTCTAGGCTAGTTGTTTTATATATAAAATAGTTTCTTCTATTTTATCAGCTTTTTGACCCAAGTGATATTTATTTCATTCTAATTTTCAAGGATTCCAATTATTTGGTAAGGTTTTATACCATGTTGCCAAACTGTTAATTCTCTTTCCAATTATTTCTTCCACAGCTTTTCTTTTTCATTTTTTTCTCCTTGTACTCTAAAGCACTTATTTTTTTTTTCAATTGTTTCCACTAGTGGTCTCTTTTTATTTGTAAAATAATTTTTAACACTTTAAAAACATTTTTAAACACTCGACTCATCTCTTCTAGGAATTCTAATTGAACGTATGTCCATGCTATGTTTTTCTTTAACGTTTTGCTTGTAGATATTTTGGAATCATTTTCTTGTTCTTTTTTGTTTGTTTCTTGAGCATCCTTGTTATCCTCATATTTGTTTGATCATTCTTCCAGTTCTGCTTCCTGACAGACTGTTTCAGGGCCAGATTCTGTGCATTTCTGGAGAAGAGAAGTGGTCCTGTTCTGTGTCCTTTTGGTTCTTGTTGATGTTTTCTTGGGATATTGAGTGTTATATTAGTCTAGGATCTTAGAGACAGCTCAGGCTAGAGACCTACAAGCTTTTAGTGTTGCCAGAGCAGTTTGATCCAAAAGAGCTTTAGTGCTAAACTTTAGGTCTTATGTAGAAAATAATAGTTGGGGGGGAAAGCATTTTTTACTTCCTGCTATGTGAGAGGTACTGTACTAAGCACTTTTTTTTTTTTGGTAACCCTTACCTTCCATCTTAGAATCAATACTGTGTATTGGTTCAAAGGCAGAAGAGTGGTACGGGTGAGAAATTGGGGTTAAGTGACTTGCCCAGGGTCCCATAGCTAGGAAGTATCTGAGTCTAGCTTTGAACCCAAGACCTCCTGTCTCCAGGTCTGGCTCTTGTAACTACTGAGCCTTTTTGCTGCCCCTTGTACTAAGCACTTTTTACAAATATTATCTTATCCTCAGAAATCTAAGAGGTAAGTGTTATTATTAGTCCAATTTTATATTTGAAGAAACTAAGATAACCAGAAATAAGTAACTTTCCTAGAGTCACACATTAGTGTCTGAGATTGGACTTGACTTCATGTCTTCCTGACTCCAAGCATAATGCTCTATCCAAGATGCCACTGGCCAACTGGAAATCTAGCTGATGTAGGTTTGAGCCTAAACAACATAACTAGGACCTTTCCCCTGTTTCAAATGCCAGTAGACTTGAATCAGCCACTGTTAGCCAGATAGAAAGTTGTGCAGACACCCCTTTTGTCTGGTCTTTCTTATTCTGCCAAAGGCTTCAGTCTGGTCTGAGGACTGTTTCTGAGACCTTCTTTCTCTCCTAGGAGCAAAGCCACACAGCTGTTACTTGCTTCTGTACTTAGGTCTAGCTCAGTGCACAGCCTATGGCTGGCCCCCTCCCTGTCCTGGACCAGCATCCCCAGGTGCAATTACTTTGCACCTTCTTCCCTGGATCTGTGACCTAGCAGTAGGGAGTGAGCATCAGGTACCAGCCATTACCTATTCCTCCTTCCTGTACAGGGCCGAGTCCCGTCTTGCCCACTCACTTCTTGCCCTGGTGTGCAACCACAGGTATTCCCCAGGACAGTTCCTACATGGAGTGCCACACTAAGCCCCTCTTGGCCATACCCATTCCCCAGTGTCTATAGACCTCTCTGTCTCCCTTTGCCAACCTGGACTGGAAAAATGACCAACTGTATTTTTCCTTGAATTTCCCAATCATGAATTGGTCTGATGGATTTCCTAGATGCACTTGTGGAATAATTGTGGGGAAGCACAGCCATGCTACTTTCTAATTACTAGCTTAGCTTATCTACTACTGCTGCCCAGCTGGCATTTAAGTAGCACCTACTGTGCACAAGGTATTGTGCTGGGATACAAAGACAAAACAGAAAAGTCTTCACCTTCAAGGAAGCTGCATTTCACTAGAAGGATAAAACATATAAAAGGTAGAACAGAACTAAGAGAAAGAGCTAACATTGTTAAGAAAAACAACTTTGAAAGACTTAAGAACGCTAGTTAAGTGCAGTGAGTGACCTTGACTTCAGAAGACTCATGGTGAAACATACTCTCCATTTCCTGACAGAAAGGTGATAGGCCCAAGGTGCAGATTATGAAATATGGGGACATGAGGGGATGCCAAAGGAGTAATTTGTTTTGTTCCACTATATTTGAGTCAGTCAATATTCATTAAGTACCTGTGAAAAAGGCAAAAGATAGCTCCCAAGGAGCTCACAATCTAATGAGGAAGGCATCAAGCAAGCAAATAGGTACAAACAAGCTATAAACTGGTAAATAGGAAATATCAACAGAAAAAAGACACTAGAAGATTTGGGAAAGTCTCTTTGTAAAAAAATGGGATTATAGCTGGAACTTGAAGAAAGGAGAAAATAGTCGGTTTCTGCTCATTGGAAAAATTAAATTAAACTTAAGGAAAAAATACATTTTAAAAGTATGCATAATTTGAGGAGAAAGAGGAAAGGCTTCCTTTAGGATCAAAGAAAATAAGCATTTACTACGTGCCAACTCTGTGCCAAGTATTGTGCTAATTACTTTACAAATATCTCATCTGACCCCTACCATTTTGCAGTAAAGGAAATTGAAACACAGAATACTTAAAAGGCTTGCCCAACGTCAAACAATAAGTGTCTGATGATGGATTTGACTTCATCTTTATGACTTCAGGCCCAGTAAATATACTACGCCACCTAGCAGTCTCTAGGAGGCAGTACATGAACTGAGTCTTAAAATGAAGGGAGGAATTCTAAGAGTTATAGGAGGAAATTTATTCTAGTCATGGAAGACAGCCTAAGCCAAAAGCACAAGATGACAAAAAGGAATAATATTTAAAAAACTAGGAAATGTAAACCAGAATCAAACAATAAAAAAACAAAGTAAAACAATAGGAAGCCAACGAAAGTCTTCAGTTAGGGACACAACATGGCAAGTCCTATGATTTAGGAAGATTATTTTGTCAACTCTAAGCTGTCAGTTATAAATATGGAGGAAGAACTAAAGAAGGAAAACTAGAACCCTGGCATCCAAATTAGAGGTATTTGATCTCATACAGTCATAAGGTGATAAGAGCCTGAAATTGAAAAGTGGCCATGTGATTGGAAAGAGGTAAATGAAAGCAAGAAGTGTGGAGATGGAATCATCAAGATTTGGCAACTGTTTGGGCATGGGAGTGAGGGAAAGTAAGCAGTCAAGATTGACTGACATTGTGAACCTTGGTGACTGGAGGTGGTTGTAACTTCTGTGAAGAGAGAGAAATTAGGAGAGGATTTGTGCTTGTTTGTTTGGGAGGAAGGGATTGATAGCCTTCTCTTTGTTACGCTGAATATGGGACATTTAGTTGGAAATGTTCTGTGGGCTGTTACCAAGCAATAGGCCTGAGAATACAAAGACAAAAAAATGAAACAATCTCTGCACATTCTTTCAGGGAAGATAAGTATGTATACTCTGTGTATGTCTGTCTATGTGTGTGTGTATATATAGGTAGATATATAGATGGATAGATAGATATAAACATACCAGATACAAAATATATGCCAGGTAGTTAGAAAGGATATTTAGATACTTAAAATAGGGTGGATCCAGAAGGACTATATATATATATATATATAAAGTTGAGCCAAATATTGAAGCAAGAAAATAATCTGAGGCAGACATGAGGAAGGAAGAAATTCCAAGCATGAAGGACAATCAGTGCAAAAACTCAGAGAAGAAATAGGGATTGAGAACCAGAGAAAAGGGTAGTTTGACCAAAACATAGAATGTGAGAAAGGAAGCAATGTATAATGAAGCAAGAGAGAGTTTGGGGCCGAACTATGCAGGGATTTTTAAAGCTAAATGGAGTTGTCCTAGAGATGCTAAGGAGACACTGGAGTTTATTGAGTAAGGGAATGATTTGGTCATATCTGTATTTCAGGAAACTGACATATATGTGGAAGATAGATAGAATTAGGGAGATATTTGAAGAAATTACACCAGTTAGGTAACCATTGTAATCTGGACAAGGGGTGATAAGGGCCTGGCCTAAGATGGTAACTGTATGAGTAGAGAGATGTGGTTAGATGGAAGAGATGTTATAAAGGAAGAAACGTCAAGATTTGGCAACTGATTGGATTCATGATGTGAGAGTGAAGGATAACACTGAAGTCAACCTAGGAGACTAGAAGAATGGATATGCCTTCAACAAAAATAGTGAAATTTAGTAGAGAGGTGGGTTTGAGGGAAAAGAAAATAAGTTCTCTCTTGGAAACATTGAGTTGTATAAAATGTTGTTGAGATATCTAGTTTGAAATGCCTAGTAAGCAGCTGCTTATACAGAACTGAAATTCAGGAAAGAAGACTGAGTCTGGATGTAAAGATATGTGAGTCATCTATATAGAGATGATAATTAAACCTTTTGGGGCTAGCAGGGTCATAGAGAGAATTATAGGAGGAGAAGAGAAAAAAAAAGTTAAGAGAGAAGAGAATATCCTCCTGACAGAGCCTTAAGGAACACCCAGTTAGGATGTATGATAATAGCTGATGCAAGATCATCTGGTGATCAAGAGAGAGATTAGTGATGGATTCAGAAATCTGGTAGTTATCTACATTGAGATATTAATATTCATTCTAATGTTGTATCGTTTGCTAATTTCATAATTATGCCAGCTACTTTTATCCATTCAGGACTAAAGTGATTTTCCTAGAACACATGTCTGATCATATTACCCCTTTACCCAAACTCCACTGGCTTCCTCTTTCCCTCAAGAAGCACAATACCTGACATATACTGCATGCTTAATAAATGTTTATTGATTGATTGAGGTTAAATAGAATGGAAACATCACAGATACTAGAGGTACTCCACTGAAGACCTTCCAAATTGACATTGAAATATTAATATTTTTGAGGTCATGCCATTCAACTGACTTTAAATCCACCTAATTTTACCATTTGTATCCCAAATTTCTCTATCATTTCCACAAAAATGGCCCAAGTGACTATCAAATGATCATTAAAAACTAGGTAAAGTAAACCAACATTAATTAAATCTGGTAAGCCTGTCATAGAAGAATATGATTAGATAAGATTAGTATCAGTGTTAGCATGGCATGTTTTTGCTAATGCCACACTAAATTTGGGATGTGAACTTGGAAATTACTCCACCCTACTCAGACAGTGCTTTAGGGGAAGATAAAGTTGTAAACTCCTGATTGAACAATGAAAGTCCCCAGCTCATACATTATAGTAAAGCTAGAACCTTAAGCTAAATCTATTTTTATATCTAATACAAAAAAGTGTTAAGTACCTGTAAAGGTTAAATTAGTACCTAAAAAGGTCAAGTAACTTACAAAAGGAAAGTTTAACAAAGAGGTATGAAGTACTCAGAAGATTTACTCCAACCAGAGAAGGTGAAAACTAAGAATGGGCAGTCCTGGAAAAAAGCGTCTACTGTGATTAGTAGACATGAAAATTTAGGGGAGGAGACATAACAGAAAAATCTCTTTAAAAGAAGGTGAAGGAACAGTTCAGGGACAATTGAATTCAGTTACAATTGAATTCAGTTTGGAGAGTAATTTCAGTTCGGAGTGGAAGAACCCAGCTTGGAGACAGTCTTGTGGTGAGTGATAAAGATTGACTCGCTCTCCCTTAGGCTCAGCCTACTACTTTTCTACTACTTGGCTCAGCCTGAGCCAGGGCAGTATTAATTCTCTCTCTCTCTCTCTCTCTCTCTCTCTCTCTCTCTCTCTCTCTCTCTCTCTCTCTCTCTCTCTCTCTCTCTCTCTCTCTCTCTCTCTCTTTTATTAATTAAAATTTTCATAAATCCCAGCTGACTTGGGTATTTTCATATTTGGGAATTTCCCATGGCGACCACTTACTTAGGTTTTAAGTCAAAACACTAAAATTATCCTTACAGTTTTGGCATTTACAGGGACCACCACTCATTTTCAAGAAAGTTGCTCATCATAATTTTATAATATGCTCTAAAGTTTTTCCCATGAATTGAAATCCATTTCACTGGTGTAAAGTTTTAAATTTAATCTTAATAATAAAAATATTATATCTTAGGAGATTTATTAATGATCATTAGAAATCAAGAAATAAAGAGGATACAAAATAAAGGCCACATGCCCATGACTGATTAGCCATTTTCAAAATACCTATTCACCACCATCACCACGCTGGCTAAAAGCCAAAGAGGAGGAGCAGGACTGCCCACTGAATATTTATTCCCTGTCTACAGGAAGTATGTAATGACAGGAAATCAATGGCCTCCCTGGAAATGTAGTTCTTTTTTAGGGTAACATTTTCAATTAGGGTAACAATTTCAATGGATTATAGTTTATAAACTCTGTTCTTTTCACTTCTTGAAAATCTAGATCACATTTGCCTTTCACCATTGTGAATAACACCTTTTCCACTCTCAGTAAATGTTTAAAGAACACTAGAAGTGGCTCAAGTTGAAATCATATCTGCCATTTCTCTCAAGAAAGTAAAATACAGTTTGCATGGGCCAGGCGATATGAATATATCAGTAATAATAGCTTGCATTTATATAGTGCTATAAGGTTCTCATAACCTCATTAGGTTAGTGTTATTATAAGCTTCATTTTACAAATGAAGAAAAAAGCTGAGAAAGTTAAGTCACTTGCCCAGACTTAAACAACTAATAAGAATCTGAGGCAGGATTCAAACTTGGGTCTACCTTACTTCAAGCCCATTGTTCTAATCCACTAGATCAATTATCAGCCTTCTGGATCAGGGCATCAGCCCTTTCTTACTGTCTATATTTCTCTTGACTATCACCTCCCTATTAGCCATTTTTGTTCTGACCATTCCAATACAAAGGTTACTCTCTGCAGGAAAAAAAAACAAATGTAAAGTTGAATTTGACTAGTTCTGCCTTGTCTCAATTATGCATTATCATCATTCCATTAAACATGTTTCTTCAATATAACTTTTTTAGTTTTTAGCTTTCCTCACCAGCCTCAGTTGATTCTGAGCTTTAGCACTCCTCATACAATTTCGTAGAATCATGCAACACTTGTATATCCATCTTCTTTTACAAATCCTGGTTTCTGTCTTCTGTACATACCATTTTTTTTCTTATCTTAATTGATTAGCGAGTTCTCAGTGTATCCGCGTCATTCTTTTCAGATCATTTCTGGTTTTGCTCCTTATCAGAATTTATTCTTTATCTTTAGAACCTCATTGTTGAGAGCTTCCATCCCTCTTAGGATAAATTTTCCTTTGGAATTTTAGTCCATAAGATCATACCTATCCTTCCTCAGAACCCTTTGAAATCTCATCTTCCTTGTTTGGCAGAATCAGATCCTGAATATGATTTCCCCTTCTTGGTCTTCCACCTTTTGAAGGATAAAATTATCATTCTAGTCACCAAGTTCACAGTTTGTCATCCTTGAGTCTCCATTTTCCTTTATACACCTACCATGTCCATTCAGTTGTTTGAGTGATTCACTTTTTTAGTGATCGAAATTTAAGTCAAATTAGTATGTCAATTATTTAGTACATTACAGTTATAGGTTACTTTAAACTATTATATTTCATTTGTATCAGATTATTTCACTTCATGTACACAGCTGCCCTCTGAGGTAAGCATTAGAAGGATTGGCATTCCAGTTTTATTGTTGAACAAATTAAAACCCAAAGAAGGTAGCAAATGAAAGAGCCAGATCAAAGCTAGGTCTTCTGACTCCTGCTTATCAATTTAATATTCATAATCATAACCATTAAAGATAATACACTAAAAAAAGAAACAAAATAAATTTGATCAAGGAAATCAGTATTCAAAATTACACTAACTCTGGTCAAAATGTCAATTTTTTTTTAAACACCAAAATTAGAAGCCTCTAACACACAAATAAAAAGACGCGTCTTTGATACCTTCCAGAACTAAAATCCTCTCGTGATATTAGGCCACATTAAGAAGTATAGTCTCCAGGAGGAAGGTAAAACTGCCCTAGTTATATTCCATCCAAAACATTGATTTGGGTTCTATGTGCCACAGTTAGGAAGGACATTGATTAGTTAGTACAAAGGATTGCAACTAGAATGGAGGGGAATTCTGAGATGGCACAAAGAGAACTAGTTGAATAACTAGGCTATACCTGGTTAACCTGGAGATCAAAACACTCAGGGAAGACTGGATAGCTCTTTTTAAATACTTGAAGGGTGGTCATTTGGAAATTGAATTGAATTTACTTTTCTGCTTAGCCTCAGAGAACAGAACTAAGATTGATTCAAGCAATTCAGAAGTGATATAGATTGCCCCAGGATGTCATTGTGTCATCCCCACACTCACTAAATTCCTGTGACTTCCTATCACCTTTAAGATGAACTAGTTCTCAACCTTTCTAATGCCATGACCCTGCAATACAGTTCCTCATGTTGCAGTGACCCCAAACCAAAAACTTATTTTGGTGGCCACTTCAAAATTGTAATTTTGCTACAATTATGATTCGGAATGTAAATACCTGATGTGCATTATGTATTCTCATTGCTACAAATTGAAAGATTGAGAACCGCTGAACTAGATCATACTCTATTTTGTGTTCAAAGCCCTTCATAATTTAGTTCCCCTGCCTTTCTAGGCTTCATAAACCCAACTACCATCTAGTGTGTTTTTCCATTCAGTGATGTACTACTAGCCTGCTGGCTGTTCCACAGACAAGACACTCCATCTCTTGATTCTTGGCATTTTCTCTGATTGTCCCCTAGATTTGCAATGTTCTCTTCATCTCCACCTCTAGCTTTACAGGCTTCTTTCAAGTCCCAGGCAAAATTCCATCTCTTAAAATCTTTTCTTATGTCCCTTAGTGATGCCTTCCCTCTATTGATACTTTCAGTTGTTTATCCTGTCTGTGTCTTGTTTTTACATGTTTGTTTTCATGTAGATAGTGAGCTCCTTGAAAGCAGGCCTCTCTTTGTATCTCCAGGGCTTAGTACAGTGCCTGGCAGATATAAGGCATTAATAAATGCTTACTAACTGGCTAAGTCAGTTTGCCCCATTATGAGTCTTCCCACAGAGACCATGTGATTGTTGGTCAAATATACTATAGTGGAGATCTTTCTTTGGGTAGAGATTGAAATAGATGGTTCTTAAGGTCTCTTCCAACTCTGAACACCTGTGCTTTTCTTGTGTGTGCTCCAAGCCTAGATCCCATTTTCCCAGAAATGGTTTTGTTATAGCTTTTCTTTAATTATATGTTTTTGTGTTTTTAGTCAGCCTTGTGCTTCCTCCTTCCCTAAAATGTTATGTAAACTAACTTGTTCACTCTGCTAATGTAAAGCTTGTTTATTTGAAGAACCTAGAGCAAGATTAATTCCAGCTTTTTTATGAGCTTTCTGGATTCTGGGTGTAATTTTCAATGAAATTGGCCCCATTTGCCATTTTACCAAAACAAGTTCACTTAAGCTTACTCCTAGATAGGAACAGCAATGAATGTGCCATATATCTAATCTTAAACTGAAATTTTTTTCTCTTGTTAAAGAGAAAACACATCCCTTGTGAAAGTGCTTGACTGCCACTAAGTGAAATAAAATGACAGTTTCCCCATGATGTTGTGTTGGGACAATGATATAGTCAGCATTTTTGTCAGCATGCCTGAGCAGGCAGTGATAAGGGCACTTTGCAATGTTTATATTGCTGCATTTTGAGTATATTTCTGAAACTGGGCAAGTTTAGCGAATTTGGTTCACAAGTTTATTTTCCTGACTCAAGGAGCATTTAATACACAGGTATTTATTTCAATTTTGCATAATGGTTTGTAAAACAGAAAGTGAAACTGTTGGGGGTTTCTCTTCCTTTAGAAACCTGATGTGAGGCTCTCTCGAGGCAGCATTGACAGAGAAGATGGAAGTCTTCAGGGTCCGGTAAGCAAATACAAGGAGAGCCTTTGACTTATTTTTTAAATTTCTAGTTTTTATAAACGTGGATCAAAGTTTGCCACATAAAGTTTCCAACATTGTCAGGATTTGTAATATGAGGCCACAAACATACATGTTTTGGAATGCAAGTTTCTTCTGTGGACAAAATAATTGAACCTAGAATTTTCATACAAAACTAAAGAAATGTAGTTGGCAGTATATTAACATGAGAGCCTTTTAACAGAAACAACAAGCTGATTTCTTTGTGCCTTAACAAAATATGCACTCTGCATGTAATTCCTAATTTTGTGTAGAAAGTTGTATTGCATTTACTCAAATTTCCGGTTTCTGTGAAATCATAAGAGCTTCTAGCATTTTGATTTTATGTAGAAACAGCATCAAAAATAAAATTTATTCACATTGTATTTTTCCTTCTTGGAATTCCTCAAATATAACTAAAATTCTCCTTATGGGAAAAGTTTTGAGGTAATTTCAAATATGCTTCTCATCTGGTAGAAATACTGATTTTTCTAGTAATGAAAGATTGTTCATTTCCATAAACAGATGCATAGTCAACTGTACACATGCATCCTTTCTAATAAGAAAGCAAATTTGCCTTGCTCTGGTCCAGTAATTGCTTTAGAGATCTGTGCTCTACTCAGAGTCCCAAAGAAGATATTGGAGTCAAAATAAATCAATGTACTTGGACAAACATATTTATATGCATATATATACATATATATATATATATACATTTTTATTGAATTACTTTTAACCATTATTACTGAGCAACTTTAATCCAACCTGCAGCTTTTTAAAAACTGCTCTATTGTAATTACAGCACAACAAACAAAAGCAGATTGCCATAAAGTAATGTTATTTGCCACTGAGCATTTTAATAGGATATTGTGATGTTTCTTATGTATTTGTCCTGTGACTTCACTTTCCCTCAGTATATCTTCTCCCCATCTTAGTCTCTTTATATTCCACTGATTTGAGATCAGTCCGAACAAGCATTTATTAAATGCTTACCTCGTGCTAAATTCTGGGAATATAAAGAAAGCCCAAACATAATAACTGCCCTCAAGGACCTCCCATTGTAATGAAGGACACAACATACGAATAACAGCATATAGACATACAGACAGTAAATGTAAATGGGAAGTAAAAAGGCAGTAGCTGTTGAGAGAACCATGAGAGGCCTATTGCAGAATGTGGCATTTCATCTAACTCTTCATGAAAGTCAGGGAAGCCAAGAGGCAATAGAGAAAAAAGAGAGCATTCCATTAATGAAGGACGGCCAGTGAAAAGACTTGGAGTTGGAAGTGTCAAGTGTCATATTCAGGGCATAGTAAACAGGCTAATGTAGCTCACTTGTAGAGAAAACAGAATTGATAATTTCCATTATATGAAGTATACTCATGTGGAAAAGGGAAGGGATTTATTTTGGCCACAGAGAACAGAAAGGACAAATAAGAGAAAGTTTAGAAAGGCAGGTTTGTTTCATTAACAAATGAGAGATGCCCAGAAATTAGATTAGTGAGTTCCTGGTCAATCAGTAAAAGTAAAGACTGAATAATCCCTTGTAAGGTTTATTGTAAACCAGATTCATATTTTCAGTAAGAATGACTGGATTCTCTCTAAGATTCCCTTCTTACTTTGTGTTTCCATGAATATACTTCCAAAATAAAATGCTGACTGACTGCTTCATTGGCCAACATAGATCCTCAGATTCCAAATCCAACTGGCACAATCTACAAGCTACTAACAGTTGATTAAAGCAAGTAATTACACTGTTGTGTGTGCATAAAGAAAATAATATGGATTTTAAAAGATGTCAACTGAATTGTCCAAGTGGCACAATGGATAGAGCCCTCTGCCTTGAGACAGGAAGACTCATCTTCCTGTGTTCAAATGTAGCCTCAGACACTTACAAGCTGTGTGACCCTGGACAAGGCACTTAAGTGTTTGACTCATCTGTAAAATGAGCTGGAGAAGAAAATGGCAAAACACTCCAGTATCCTTGTCAAGAAACCTCCAAATGGATCATAAAGAGTTGGGCTTGACAGAAAAACAACTAAACGACAATTCTATATTTACAACATAAAAAAGGTTTTAGGTTCAAAGGGGCTGATTTAAATCCACTTATTTGTCTATTTAATAAGAAACACAGTAAAGGTACTGAAGATGAGAAAAGACGATATGAAATTTTTTAGGAATATCACTTAAGAGCTCTTTTACAGATGTTTTACCTGAAAGGACAGAAGAGCCATTGTCTTTAACTAATTTTAAATAATAACTCACCTGTGAAATGCTGACTCAGAATTTTTAAGTTTCTTTCATAAAATTTTGGTTTTGTTTTTATTCTTCATATGGGAGGCTAAAGTAGGTGTCCAATGTATTTCAAAATGTCTTAATAATCAGTCCTATACCAGTGAAGAAATTATAAAGGCATTAGATCTTTATGAATTAGTTTGCTATCAGGAACCTCATTATGCAGAATTGCTATTCTTAAAGCTTTGAGGAATCGGTGATACATAGTAACTGTCTTGAATTAAATTTTGTTTTCCGAAGAATTAATTGATTCAGCTCTTGCCTCTATGTACATATAAGACTTCCTTATATTTTTAGGAAGACAATTTTTCCTATAGCACAAAAAGTTGTAAAGCTCACAAATAAGCATATTAGCAGTTGGAAAGGAGGCCAAAAAAAGAGTATGGCTGGGTACCGATTCTGTGCTAGACATTGTGCTAAGTAATTTACAAATATTATTTCATTTGATCCTCATAACAACCCTAGGGTGTCAGTGCTTCCTCCAGAGGGGCACATTTAAGTAGGACAGCTCTACCCCAGAATGAAGGTCCTGGGTTGTTTGGACATTGATTTTCTTGTGCCTGCCACATAATCGAGAACTGAGTCTACTAGACCTCAGTACAAGTAAATGCCATAATTTGATTTAATGATGAATAAAGAACCTGTACACTTAATGTTTGGGAAGCAAATTAGGATAATTTTTTTTAACCCTTACCTTCTGTCTTGGAAAGGCAGAAGAGTGGTAAGGGCTAGGCAATGGGGGTTAAGTGATTGACCAGGGTCACACAGCTAGGATTTGAACCTAGGACCTCCCGCCTTTAGGCCTGGTTCTCAATCCACTGAGCTACCCAGCTCCTCTCCCCCCCCCCATAATTTTTTAAAGGATATAAGAGAGTTAATTAGGAAAGTTCTGGATCATTTTGTTGAATTTTCCATTCAACCTGTTGAAATTATAGGCAGGGGCTTTTTTGAGTAGTAACTCTTGTTCTCTGGAATACTAGTCTCTGATCTTTACTCAGGGGCTATGAGCCAGCACATGCAACTCTCAGACATGACAGACTGGTGAGGGGAGGGAAGAAAAGGGATGAAAATCCCTTCTCCCCTTCACCTTGTGGTATTCCTAAAGAAAAGCTCAAAGAAAACAGAAGAAATAGTCCTGAAGAGAGAAAAAAAAATGGTCTCTCACATTACTTTCATAGACACAGAAACAAGTGACTTTTCCAGTGGGTCCATTCTCCCAAGTGCTAGTTAGCCAGTCACTAGATTGGAAGCAAGGCACTGGCATAGGCAGGCACCCCTGCCACCCTTAAGGAGGTACACCTGGGATGCTTCTCCATAAAATGTCCACATACTGTAACCGTACCAAAGTCAGGAAAATATGGGTTCAGATATTGCTACAGAGTAGTGGCATGACTCTGGGTAAGTCATTTAATCTCTCTAGACTTCAGTTTCTTCCTCTCACCAAGAGAGAGTTGGACTCCGACATCTTTCAGCTCCGAATCTTTGATCTCCAGATCAGTTCCCCACTTCCAAACTCTAGGCTTTTTGTGACGTTTTTTAAACCCTTACCCTTATCTTAGAATGAATACTAAATCTTGGTTTCATGGCAGAAGAGTGGTAAGGGGTAGGCAGTTAGGGTTAAGTGACCTGTTCAGGGTCACACAGCTGAGAAGTGTCTGAGGACAGATTTAAACTCAGAACCCCCACTTCTAGGCCCAGCTCTATCCACTGTGCAACCTTGCTGGCCCTTTTTGTGACTTTTTAGTGGATTTATACATTGTAAACAAAATGTGCACTGAACCTTTTCTTTTCCACAGACTGGTAACCAGCACATATATCAGCCTGTGGGTAAGCCAGGTAAGGTCAGATATATTTTCATATATTTTTTATAAGCTTGGGAAATGTAATTAACCTTCCATACAAGGTTTCTAGAAAATGGGCAGGGTATTATCTGATAGACTGATGTCAAGGTTTTAAATGCCCTAGCTCTGCTTTCCTCCCCTTTCCACAAGTCCCTTAGCAGATCTAATAGTTCATAAGATTCCCCTCCTCACTAGTACTCATAAGAACCTTAAAAAATCTTAATCAAAAAATGTAATCAGTGTCGGTGCTGCACATAGAGAACAAACACCTCAACAGAATGTCATCCCCAAGATCAGTTTCAGATTGTAATACATTCCAGTGTGTGGCTAGCGCTGGCTTTTATTCAGATGTACTGCTGTGGATGCATGATCTCCTCAATATGGGTACTTCCACCACTGGCATATATCACAAACATCTTTGTTTTCTCATCTTATGGGATTTATAGATATATATAATCATAAATCATTTCATCTAACTAGATCATGCCGCTCCACCAAAGAAACCCCCTCGCCCAGGAGCACCCAGCCATCTGGGAAGCCTCGCCAGCCTCAGCAGCCCCGTGGATAGCTATAATGAGGGAGTGAAGGTAGGTCTCTCCAGACCTTTATGATATATCCAGTCCACACTACAGAATGGAGTTTCTGGTCCATATCACATTTATGATACAGCCATCAAACATTTCTCAAGTGTTCTCTGTGTGCAGAGCACACAAAGGTATCGAGTTCAGCTGAGAGACAGGCCATTCTTAAGCTCATAGTACAATGGGGAGAGAAGACATCAAGCTAGACACAATATTATAGGATAAGTGTAGTAGAGATTTCCAAAATACAGCACCATGTCAGATGTGAATGGGAAGCTCATTACTTCTAGTAGGAGGAAGAAAATAGATCCAATAAAATTTCTAGAAGGAAGTAGCATTTTAATTGGCTTTCAGTAGATAGGAATTCCATAGGCAAGGAAGAAGAATGGGAATATGGGTCAGAAGGATATGCCAGGCCTAAGAAGCAGCATTAGCAAAGAGGGAAATATTTAAAAATGCAACAAAATGCATTTGGTGAGCAGAACATGGTTCAGATTGGCTAGAACATGGGGAGTTAATATCCATAGAAGAGAAGGTTAAAAAGGTAAAATAGTAGCTTATCATGAAGGGCCTTAAATGCCAGTCATAGGCATATAAAAGCCAGGGTTGTATCTGAGACATTCATTCCTTAAGTCAGTGCTGAAAGAGGGGGGCGGGGGGGAGTAATGATTATAGTTTTGTGAGATAAGCAGCTCATTGACTCCAACTCTGACAACATTTTAATTAAGCATTTGTCCAATGGAGGATAAACATTTTAAAATATTATATGTTTTATGGTTTAATGTGATTGGTATATTGTAGTTTCTCTGAGAGCATCTCTCTCCTTTCCCAGTGAGTCAGTTTGTTTATTCATTAAAATGCAGAGCCAACTTAGCTTCTTCTAGTCTTAAAGAACAAACTGAAATGCCTGAGACATTCTCTAGGCTTACTGACTCCATGAATCCAAGAAACTCAAATTATTTTTCTATTTAAAGTCAAAGTACCACTTGTTAAAATAAAGAAATATATATATTAACCATGTCAGTTCTTCAGGTATTCAGCATGTAAACAAATAAAAATTCCTAACACATCTTTTATTTGGAAGTGATACATACAGACATTTATTTTAAGCTGGATATTCAGAGTTCTTTGGGGTTTTTATAGCTTAAAATTGAGTTTCTGGTGTCATTAGTTAGCAAAGACAGTCTTGGACTTTTGTATCTTTAACCAAAGCTCTGAAGTGGCAGTCTGTCATCCATGCAAGTATAATTCTTTTAATAAAAGGTCATCAAAAAAGCAAAAGCAATGAGATATTTTTGATGGTTATTGTAACAAGCCATAATGATCCAATTCAGTGAACTCTTACTTAAAGGGAAAAATAACTTTAGTAATAAATCTGCAACTAGGATTCTGTGTTTTCACAAGTCATAATACAAATAAGATCCATGAAAAAGGTTATTTAACTGTTACATGATTACTTTGAAATCTGTTTAATTAAGTGCTTTTTCCTCTGACATTGGTTCCTATACATTTCATAAGTAATTGGGTTAGGCCCCAAAATTAACTATACTAGTTCTCAGAAGACAGATACACTAATCCACCAGTGCTCAAGGATTTTTCATTTGGTAAGACATGCTTTTTTATTCTACCAGCAATAGCGCTTGAGAGCCCAGTGTCTCTTCTGTTCCATGATGAGATACCAGAAGAGGTCCTGATGCATAATTTTCTAAGTTAACAATAAACCTTATTAAGAAAATAAGATGATTGTTTAAAACATAGGTGGTATGAATTTTTGAGTAATGAATCATTTTCACAAGCATAAATGATCATTTGTCTCTTAGACCCCATTTTGTGTTAGTCCAAATTCAGATACTGACCTGAAAAAGAAAGTGAAATTTTCATAAGTAGCTACTTAGCTCAGAAATTTGGAAATGGTACATTCACTCAAATAGTTATGAGCCCCAAATCTTTCTGGTTTCTTCTTTGAGGACTTGATTCTTTGATTTTGAAATGATTTGTATCTCACATCAGTACAAGTAAAGATAGCTATGTGTGTGCAGTGTAGTAGTTCATAGTAAAATGCAACCAGGAATTTTCCAAGTTGCCGACCCTCAGAAAGTACAGAATCCAATAAGAACATACGTTACAGCCTACGACTTTGATTTCCAGAATTTCCCCATCACTGGTGAAGTAGAATTTAATGTCAGGAATTATCTTTAGATTTCATACAAATGCATACCCCTCCCCTTGCAGTCCTTCAAGGACTGTCCTGCTAGTCATGGGTCACCATGGAGAAGTCTCATCACATAGTGGCCAACTACTGATCAGACCCCAAAGGAATAAAAACTTCAGGCTTCATGCAAACAAATACCACCTTCCCTCTCTCAATATGTACATACATTCTTGTACATTTGACTAGTCCTTCCCAGAAATGATCTGTTTTTCTGTAGAAACTTGCACCCTCATCAGAAAGCTATACAAATTACACTGGACATTAATGCCACTTTACTTGGGCAAACATTACTACCAACTAAAAACAAAAAGCCCATTCTGTGGTCCACAGTGCACAGTTTGTAATAGCTAGATGGAAGCAACACTTAGAAATTGGACTAGTAGAAATTTGTTCCTCTCTCTTTGTGTGGAAGAAATTTTTAACTCTTTTAAGTTAGGAATCTCTGAGATTCATGCACCAGAAATTTCACTTTGCAAAATAACCT
Organism: Monodelphis domestica; assembly: GCF_027887165.1. Lineage (NCBI taxonomy): Eukaryota > Metazoa > Chordata > Mammalia > Didelphimorphia > Didelphidae > Monodelphis > Monodelphis domestica. The sequence continues at coordinate 112,362,391 of NC_077229.1, forward strand.
GCAGAAGGGAGAATTCTTTCTACATTAATTTACTCTGGTCTATTTCGTTACAGCAGCATAGTCGTTGTATTTCATTGTAGAAATAACAAATGAAAAAATAAATTCTGTTGCGAGGAGTAATGGCAACTTCCTTTTTAAGGTTATAGAACCCAATCGTTGAAATCACTCTGAAAGAAGTTAAATATCCTCATCAGGAGACTTGACTCTAGGAATATAGCCAGTTGCATTTATGAAACCAGGAACCATCTCTTATCAGTCCATCTCCATCAGTGTTTAACAAATAGGCATTACCCATCATCAAGGCTTAATGTTGGTCAATCGAATTAATGAATGATTGAGTAAATAAATCCAGTTTTAAATGGGGTTTTGTAAGCTCCTACAAGGGTTACCAAGTTTTTTTTCTGAATGTTTAGGCATTCAGTTGGTTTCATCAGTATCAAGTTGTACAATACTTCCTACTTTGAAAAGATGCCTAACTCTGTTGACCTTTTCTTTTTGCCAGATTGATTTGTTGCTCTCCAGCTTTGCATGTTTTTTTCGCTGTTTACTTTATACCAAGTAAGCATGGGATGCATGGCAAACCTCTTTGACTTAATCTGCTGATATACTGGAACAGATTTCACAGGCACCATGCTTCCATAACCAACAGAACAGCATCTAATATACAGGAGAATCATGAAATGCATCTATGTTGCAGGCTCTTTGAACTAGCTCCTTTTTTGTCCTGCACATGTTTTGTTGTGGGGTTGTTTTCTGCTACATTTATTAATATTTTTTTTCTTTTTTCCCCTTCGTCTGTAAACTCCTTTAACTTTTCCTCACCTTCCGTTCAACAATAGCCATGGAGGGTAAGCACATTATGTATCTGTATGTCTGCTCTTCTCTTCTGTCATATCCATGTTCTCTTTGCATGCAATTCTGTAACCCATTATAAGGAAGAAACAAGTATTACATTTCTTTTCCTTGATCATGGAAACACACTCTAAATTCACAGCCTTTCACTTACAGCATAGCCAAAATCAATGTTTGCATTTTCCCAGAAATGAAATCCAGGCATTTTTGCAATAACTGAACCCCTCTTGTCCTCTTATATTTCATAGCAACACTGCCTACAGCCAAGAACAAAATTTATGCTCTATTGGCATAACACATCCAAATAATCAAAGACATTCATTCACAGGGGTACGATTGGAAACAGTTTCATGAATAAATTTATATGTACATGTGGTTCTTGGGTGGTGGCATTTAAAAACATATCATCCTATTTGTGGTAGATTAAATACCTTATCAAATGGAATTAGTTACTTTTGGAGATTTACAGAAGGGGACATGGTGCATTCACTTTGTCAATTTTGCAGTGCTCGTATATGAGATCATTACACTGCATTTCAAGATTGAAGGAACCCTGCATGATCATGCAGGAGTTAGGGAACCTGAGTTTGAATTCCAACTCCACGGGTCTATGAATATAGAAAAGTCCTCCACCTCCCAGGGCCTTAGTTTCCTCATCTATATAATGATAGGGTTGAACTAGTTTACTTCTAAAGTCTCCTCTACTCCTTCCCCCATTTTACAAATGAATAAACTGAGGCTCAGAGAAGGGAAAGGATCTGCCCAAAATGACACAGTGGAAAATAGCAGAGCTGGGATTCCAGCCTGGGTGGTATAACTCCAAACTTTATGTTCTCTCCCTTTAGTCATTTTTAGCATACTGTTATTTTTAATAAACTGGATAACTTTCAAAGCTCTCTGGAGACAGAACATTAGTCTTGAAGTCAAGAAACCCAAGTTCAGGTCCTGGATGTATTTGACTTTGGACATGTTGCTTATGTTCTCACAGCTTTTTTCCTTATATATAATAAGGAGATTAAACTAGATGGTTTCTGCTTCCAGCTCTAACATTCTGTCATTCTCTGAAATAAATAATCCTCTCTTAAAGAAAACTTCTTCAAATCACCTTTGAATATGTCATTCCCCCTGCATCAAATTCCTTACATTTAGCTACAGACCAGGGGGGCAGTAGAGCTCAATTTGTGACTCTACCACTTAAGCAGACCCAGAAAGATTCTGGGAGTAGAAAGTCAGCCCACTAAATCGAACCTATCTGTAATCTGATGTCTCCTGAGAGAGAAATAAAATGTGCCAAATCTCTTCAAATCAATTGTTTTGTTGGGCATCCTAGATCACCTCTTTGAATGACCCTTGAGTTTTTTACAGCTTATGTGATTGTCATTTCTTTCATTAACTGAGCTCAAAGTCAGAAAATGCAAACTCCATTGTGTATGGTCTAGATCAGTTGCTTTCAGTGTCATCTTCAAACCAAATGCCCAGTGCATTAAACCAAATGTGCTCATGTTCTTGTCTGCTTTGAGCTCTGTTGAAAGTCTATCTTGATTTAATAAAAGTGATGTGACCCCCTCTGCTGGAGAAACAAGAAATCACTGCCTTTCCTCCTCAGCTGCAGCCCCAGGAAATCAGCCCCCCTCCTACTGCCAATCTGGACCGCTCCAATGACAAAGTCTATGAGAATGTAACTGGCCTGGTGAAAGCTGTAATAGAAATGTCCAGCAAAATCCAGCCCGCGCCTCCAGAGGAATATGTTCCTATGGTAAAGGTAAAAAAAAAACCCACATTATTTACATATTATAAAATTTAAATTAATGTCCAATAATTCCAAGTATTAATTTTACAAAGTTTATTAATAATCACTTGAAGTAGAAGGAATAAAAACCTAATTATCTAACAAAAATAAGACCATGTGAGTAAATTCTTCTGCCATTCACCTCACACCACCTACACGATCAGGGGAAGAGAGAGGTAGGGCTACACAGAATTCTCCCTACATCAGCACTTAACGTGAGAAGAAAAGTAGGATGCTGGGAATTGAAGTCCTAGGGAGTCAATTCTAATTACATAATATCGATCAATGTTATACATATGTTTGTAACACATTCTGATAATCAACAAAAAGCACTGTGCTGATATGTTTCTTGGTAGATGGTTTGGGGACTTTTTTCTAGAAAAGGTTCAAGCTGCACTATGGCAGTTCTACTTTCAGATCAATAGAAAAACTAGTATTGTGTAAAAAATGGAAAGATGCATGGTAGACACAATTATTAGTCATGGTTTTTTATGGCATCCTTTCCACTTTTCTACAGGACTTCATCATTTAGATAATTTTCTTTCCTAGCTTAACAAATACATTTTAAAGAAACATTACTGCAGTTTAAGGACTTAGTTAATTTGGTTCTTTTGCCCTTTCTTTACACTGTCTTGTATTGTTGATTGTCACTTGCTTTATCTGTTCAATGGGAATAATAACACTTTCCAACCAATTTTAATAAGTTTGTTTTTAGGCCATAAGAAAGGATGAAAATTAAAATGCCTCAGAAAATAATAAGCGAGGAACAAAACAGGATGTTATTATTGTTCTGTTAAATGCAATTCTAAAGGATTTATTATCTAAGATTATGAATAATTAAAACTGATTATATGTAAGAATTTTTGTTTTATTTGAATATTTCTAACTTAAAAATGAACTGCTTTTTAAATAAGATTAGGTATGAAGATGGTATTTTGAGTTGTTAGGAAGTATTAGCACTAATTAGGGTGGGTATATTTCTGCTTGATTTAAAAGCACTAGGTGTAGGGTCAGAAGACTTGGTTGGGTTTCAGCCCTGCTTGTGTCATAAATGAGTAAAGTGACAAGAGCTACTGAATTCAGTTTCTCTAGGTTTCTGTTTTCTTATCTGTAAATGACCTCTAGCCTTTATCTCCCATAACCAACAGGATGGTAGTGAAGAGAAGGAAGCTCCTAAAGTGGAGTGAAATGCAGGCAATTAAAAAAAGAAAAACAAGAAACAGATCATTGAGTTATTGTCCTGTTCCTGTTGATGCTTTAATTTCGCTGCTTCTTGTGATTATTGTCTATTAGGAAGTTGGTTTGGCCCTAAGAACATTGCTAGCAACAGTGGATGAAACCATTCCTGTGCTCCCAGCAAGCACTCACAGAGAGGTAAGGCAAAGTCTAACGTGCCGGTCACTTCTCAGGATCCTGACCTTACATTGAAAGGAGCCATCCCTGGTTAGCTTCTCCACAAACTGAAAGGCATGGCAGAGAGAGTTTTGGAGGGGGGGAAAGCACCTGAATTTAGATCTTTCCCCCTGACACTTCCTAGCCATGTGATACTGGGCAAGTCTGTTGATCCCTCTGTACCTCATTATCTCCTTCTGTAAAATGGGGTTGGTATTAGCTGTAGCACTGACAATTGTGAAAATGAAAGAAATACTATAGTTAAAGCACTTTGCAGACCTCTAAGTGCCATGTAAAGGAGGCGCTCTTTTTATTTTTATTTTCTTTGCCTGTTCTGATTTTGCTGTTAGTTACTTGAACCTAATAAAATACTAGCATTCTCAGATAAAGAGTGATATAAGACTAGGAGAGACGACAGGAATCGTTTGAAAGACTTCCACACATCTTTTTGTCTTGATGAAATAAGTTAGAGAATCACAAGAAAAAACATTACAGTGCACAAAAATTTCTCCCTATTTCCTATTTACAGCCTTCCCATCTGCATTTGAACTGGCTTAAATTGAGCAATCTCTCTCTACCTAGTGAGCCAGGCACATTCCTGTGCTGCCAAGCCCTCAAAACTTTAAGGGCAATAAATAACACTGGGGGGGGGGGGGGGGGACAAAATGCCCTTGAGAATGGGTGTGCCTGTTTGGCTTGAGTTCCTGGAAAGCTTAGGGCCTTGCACCTTCTACTCCCTAATAAGGTGCTGGACTAAATTCTTGGGATTGAGGAATCCCAGAATTGGAAGAGACCTCTGATCATTCACTTGGAGAAGTCTCTTCCCTGATAACATCAGTTCCCTTCCCATCACTCTTCATCATCTCACCCCAAATATGGATAACCAACATTAGTTAATAAATACTCCTTGGGTGTTTCCAAAGGACGTGCTCTCCGCTCTCCATGTAGCCTCATTTGGAGCCATCAGAGCATCAGGGACTCACCTGGAGTCACTCGGCCTGTGAATGGGAGTCCTGATGCTCTTTTCTGCTAACATGATGTGCGTCTCGCTCGGGCTCTAGTCCTCACTAAGGGGGCCCCGTTCCCTTGCCTTTCCTACGGCTCTTTGTTCCATGAAGATTCTCCTAAAGCTGCCCTTGTGCACAGAAGGTACTCAGGAGAACGTGTATGGGAGGCTAAGTCTAGTGTGGTGTCTCGAGAGCCGTCCTTAACGTGAACTCTGAAGAAGACTCTTGGGTGGGCCCTGAGAGCGGGACCCGGAGGAGAAGTGGGAACAGGCTCTGCCGTCCCGCACGTGGTGGCCTCGCTGGGTCCGCCTGTCCCCTAGCTCTGAACAGGGCTCCATCCTCGGAGCTGTTTTTCCTAGCCCTGCTCTTCATGAGCAATGGCTGCAATGGCTGCAATTACTATTATGAGTTAGATGTTTATGAGGCTATTCCATACAAACATCCTCCCCTCCCACCCCTCTACCTGTCCCCAAAAAAGTCTCCAAACTCTTTCACAAAAGTGCACAGAGGGGTGGCGGAGTGGTACCATGAATAGAGAGTCAGGCCTGGAGACAGGAGGTCCTGGGTTCAAATTTGACCTCAGCCACTTCTTAGCTCTGTGACCCTGGGCAAGTCACTTTACCCTTATTGCCTAGCCCTCACCCCTCTTCTGCGTTGGGGCCAACACTTAATATTGGTTCTAAGTCAGAAGGTAAAGAAGGGTTTAAAGAATAAAAGTGCATAGAGAGTTTGTGGGGAAATGGATTCAAGTTTTTCAAGCCCTTGGGACAAAGGGGGAGCACAGCCTCTAGAAACTCTTCTGCTCTGGTCCTCGAGCTGTTCCCCCAGGAATGGGAGAACTATTTTGCGGGGCTCCTTTGAAACCCTTCAATCTGCTGATCCTCCAGTGCACCCTTTTCTCTTGATTCAGTGTCCTCAGAACCCTGATGAAAAAGTTCCAATTTTTTAGACCTTCACAGATCTCAGAGTCCTCCCCTGGCCAGCGTGGCGAGATGGAGAGGAGGCCGAGGCCAGGCCCACAGAAAGATGCCGTGTGGGTTAGGAGTTGGGGGGCTTGTGGGCGCGATGAGAAGAGGCTGGGGCGTTCAGGCTGCTTTGTGAATGCCTGCGGTGGGGAGACCCGTAATAACATTAGCATCTCGTGGTCAATTTATTGGGGAGCAGGTGAGGTGCTTTTTGAGATGGGCAAGAAAGAAAAATCACAGGACCCTCAGGGCTGGGAAGTGGCCCTGCAGGAGGGAAGAGTATGCGAAAAGGGCTCAGGGAGTCCCTTCCCAGAGGGGCTCCTGTTCATTTTAAGCCCATCCAAAGAGAAATCACTAAATGATTGCCGTTTGCCATCTGTGCCATCTTGACCCGAGTTTCTTGTCCTCCCAGATTGAGATGGCCCAAAAGCTGCTGAACTCGGACTTGGGTGAGCTGATCAACAAGATGAAACTGGCCCAACAATACGTCATGACCAGCCTCCAGCAGGAATACAAAAAGCAAATGCTCACTGCCGCCCACGCGCTGGCCGTAGATGCCAAAAACTTACTAGACGTCATTGATCAAGCCAGACTGAAAATGCTGGGCCAGGCCAGGCCGCACTGAGAGCATTAATGAGCCTCGTCTCCGTCTCACTCTTTGAAGATGTTGTCCAGCCTTCCACCAGCAGCGAAGATGAATCCTGTGTGTTCCTTGGGTTGCCACCAACTCCTGCTCCGTCTTGTAGAATGACAGCTGGTAGAAAACTGTTGCTCAATTCAAGTTTAACCGTGGAATTTTTTTCTTTTTTCTTTTTTTTTCCTTTTTCTTTTTGATCATGATGTTCAAATGTCCTGGGATCCAGAAATGGGACTTTTTGAGAATGAAGTTTATACAGCAGAAGCTGGTAAGACTCACAAAGAACAGTTTCATTTTCCATACCATTCTAGAGGATGTGTGTGGCCCAGAGGGGTCGAGGGATTAAAATTTTATAGCTTGGCCTGTACAAGCTGTAGATTGGAAAAAAGAAAAAAAGAAAAAGTATTGTCAAGTGGAGAATTCTGGGAAACCCAAAGGGCTGAGAATTCTTTTGCCTACAGTACAGATATTATCCAGACTGGAATTTTTAAAATTGAAATACTTTAAGTTGCAATATGTTAATCCCAATTTACAGAGAAAGAAAATCAAAGCTATATTTTGAAGACTTCAGTCATTTCAGAACAAACTAAAGTTCTTTCCATCTTTCCTGCCTTTTCCTTTCATGTGGATGTGTGAAGCATTTGGTCGGAAAGTAGCTATAGAACACAACTGAAAAAACTCTTCTCTTTTTTCACCAGAATAATGTGCCAGTTTTTTGTAGCAATGTTATTTTCCATGAAAGCAGAAATGCTGCTTTGTACCAGAGCACACTTAAAGTGCATTTGGAAAAGAGGTTCTGTACCCATCCCTGTTCCCCATTTTTATATAATTTATAAAGAAAGATTAAAGCCATGTTGAATATTTTAAAAAGCCGCTGTAGTTAACTAACCCATCATTGTGTGTCCTCCTTCTGGGGAAAGCACTCCCATAGAGTGGTTGTGTTTTCCTTTGTTTTCGAGTTATTCCATCCTTTCTGTTAAATAATAATGAAAAAACACACTCCCTTTAGTTTGTTGGGGGAAATAAATTATTCTCAGGAAGAATATAATGAACTGTACAGTTACTTTGACCTATTAAAAAGGTGTTACCAGTGAAGTGCATGGTGTAATTTCTTTTCTTTTGGTTCTGCTCCTCAGTGCAGATACTTCTTCATTTTTTAAGAAGGCTCATGTTCCGTTTTCCCCTCGGGGCATTCTTAAAGATCTTGCCTTGGAAAGGGAAACTGCTTTAAATATTTTTGTTTACTATGTCATCAAATTCAAAAATAGTCCTCCAGTTAACTTTAGGAAACTTTGGTTAACAATGGGTGAATAAAGCTCTAGTCAAGCAAGATATTTCCATGAGAACTAGGGTTTTTTGGTGGGGTGGGGGAAGATATTGTTAATATTAAAATCACCAGGGCTAACACTGGATGGAGGTGGGTCAGGTCACAATAGCCCAGCATTTAGGAAGACAGCCTTGAATTTAGAGTAAGAAGATCCCCTTCAAGTCCTTGTTCTTCTATTTACTAGCTTGGTGATCTTGGTCAAACCACCTATTTTCTTTCTATGGGCCTCTGTTTCCCTGTAAAATGAGAGATTTTGACCAGATGATCTCCACTTAATTCCTGTGATTCTAGAATCAGAGACTGCTACATCTAAGTGAACCATAAGAGCATGGCCACAGGATGGAGAGCGACTAAATAAAAAGGGTTCTTCCTAAGAGAAAGGAAAGGCTTTCATCCAGATACGAAAAATACGGCAGAATCCTTTCCAGTGACACATACTCTTTAACGAACACGTTAGCAGTTTCCTCTTAAAGGAAATAGATTCCAACATTATGGTTCACTGCTTCTCTTTTTAAACAACTATAAAATGTGTGTTTCTTTTCTGACTTCTCCATTTCGTCGTTAAGATGAGGATCCCTGGCTCCTAGAGAGTCTCATATGCCTTCAGACAGCCATTAAATGCTTATATTTTGTTGCTGCATTTAAAAATTCCACACTTGGCCCGCTTTGACTCTGTTTCTGACCTTCATTCTTATCCCTTCATCATTCTCCTTGACTTTAACTCTTTTCATAAGGATCATGGGCTAAATTCCTATGTTCTCTCCCTGTTTAAAACTCAAACCATGGCACTGTGCCTGAATGTTCCTTTAGTGATTTGTTAACATAAAATTTGGATTCTTGCCCTTACTTCCAAATATTTCCCAATCCTTTCTTCTTAGACCCTGCCGACTGAGAGCTCTGCTTCTAGGAATGATCACCCTAAAACATCCTCTCCCTGCCCTCTTCACTTCTTGACCAAGACACTCATTCCCTGAAGTTTTATTCTATAAATAAGGAACTTCTTTCTCTAATGAGACGTTTTGTGCTAAAACTTCTTCCCAATGCTCCGTGCCCTGAAAACATTAAAAAGAGATTGGCCTGCCTGGTTTCATTTTTTTTTTTAATATATTTTATTTGATCATTTCCAAGCATTATTTGTTAAAGACATAGATCATTTTCTTTCCCCCCCCCCCACCCCCCATAGCCGACGGGTAAGTCCACTGGGCATTAGATGTTTTCTTGATTTGAACCCATTGCTTTGTTGATAGTATTTGCATTAGAGTGTTCATTTAGAGTCTCTCCTCTGTCATGTCCCCTCAACCTCTGTATTCAGGAAGTTGCTTTTTCTCGGTGTTTCCACTCCCATAGTTTATCCTTTGCTTATGAATGGTGTTTTTTTCTCCTGGATCCCTGCAAGTCTGGTTTCATTTTTTAAATGGTATCCATGTATTTATCCCAAAGCCAACTCATCTTTTAGACTTCGCCTTAAAACTTATTTCCACAAATCCTCTCGTTGATAACCAGTCACCAAAATTTCCTTAAAAAGAGGACTTTGGGTTCAGATCTGACTAAACAAAGGGGAAAAAAACAGGTTTATGAATATGCTGCTTTTCACTTTGTGAATTGCATTGTCTTAGTAAAGTTTTTACTCCGTGGATAGTTCTCTCTTGGCACAATTCAAAGAACCCAAATCAGTATCTAGCATTCGGTGACATCCGCGCTGTGCTCTTCTGACGTGGCATCGTCGCCCCACTATCCTTCTCAAGGCTAATGCAGGCCTGGCGTTTTGTAGCCCTTTCCTCCTCATCCTCATCATCTTGCAGGAAGAGCTGGGCCTGCCTGGACCGAGCACCAATCATGGGAGTTGAGGAAACCAACGAGTGGATGACTATCCGGAGGGATTCACAATTGGGAACAGCAGCCTGGCGTTACCGAAATCCGAGAGGAGTTTAATTTACCCTTTGTTTATTTTCAAAAGGTAATAAATTACTTGAAAATGGTGAGCTTACATCATGATTTGACATTTTTCCAGGAACATCCTGGCCTCCATTTCATGGGACTTTCTGTAAATTCAAGAAAGAAAAGAGCCAGGATGTTTCAGATGTATGAAACCACATCTGGGGATGGAACGATGATGTTGCTTCTGGAGAACGAGCTGACACACAAAAATAGGGGATAACAAATGAAAGCGCTGTGCCCTCGCGTTCATCTACCCTGCGGGTTTGGCCATTGTGGAGGCCACTGATTGATCATTTTTCACTCATAGAATGATGTGGCTGAAAGGACATTTAGTGACAATTGTCTAATGCTGTAAAATAGGCCTCGCCTTCAAATACCTCACAGCCAGGGAGCTCAGTAAATGGAACACGAGGCCTGGAATCCAGACGTCCTGGGTTCGAGCCTGGTCTCAGACACTTCCTAGCCATGTGACCCTGGGCCAGTCACTTAACCTCCATTGCCTAGGCCTCCTTCTTCTTTCTTAGAATTGATACTAAGATAGAAGGGAAGGCTTTAAAAAAAAAATTGGTAGGAGAACATGATACAATTCACTAACTTCAACCCTTCTAGCCTGGGTTTGAATCGTGGCATTGCTGGCAGCAACTTGCACAAGTTGCTTCACCTCTGAACATCCTTCCTCCTCAGTAAATGAAGATCCTGCTGGCACAGTGGACCTCATAATATCATTGTGGACTTCAAATTAGAAGGCAGACCTGATGTTAGTGTAACATATTTCAAGAATGGTGAGGAGAAGTCGGGATGTCCAACATGGTTAAACTTTAAGCAACCATATTCACTCTGCAAGGGCTGTCAGACAGAAGAGACTTCAAAGTCACTCTTGGCTGCTGCATTTCGGAGTAGGATCAATAAATGGGAAATTACAGTCAAACAGATTAGGGCTCAACAAAAAAAATTTTTCTTAATATTTAATTGACAAAAAATGAAATGAGATGCCTTTTACAGTAGTGAGTTCCCCATCACTCAAAATATTTAAAGTTTTTAAATTTAAATTTTTTAAATTTAAATAATTAAAGGAGTAGTTAGACTAAATGAATTCTAATGTCTTTTTTCATCTCTACATTTCTGTAATTCCACCATGGGCAAACCGATAGGTTAGCATCATAATGAGCTAAACAACCACACCCCAAAAGTATTGTTAAATGAACCCATGGCAACCTGGAGGTGGACTTGGGAGGGTGGCCTGCCTTGGCACTGTCCTCTTCAACATTCTTATCAAGGCATGGAAGAAGGCCAAAAGTAGACACTGATTTTTTCAGATGACAAGTCTGAAAGGAAGGATTGATACATTCAATGACAACCAGGAATCAAAGATATTTCAAAAGACTGATTTTGTATGCGTAAATCAAAAAGATAAAATGAACTAATAACAGAAGAGTAGAACATAAAGTCCTGGGTTTGGGGTTTTTTTAATTAACTACATAAACAAAACAATGGCAGACATTTCAGGTAAAAAGCACCCAGAGACCCAGTTCGCAAGCTATAAAACCAACAGCATAACATAGCTGCCAAAATAGATCTTAGGCTTCAATTCATACTACATGTGAAATATGTTGTCCAATGGTGGGTGCCACATTTTAGGAAAATATACGTAAGAGGAGGCAGAGCCAAGATGGCAGAGAAGGTACATGGATCCATCTGATCTCTACCAGAAAGCAATAATATAGGGGGCAGCTGGGTGGCTCAGTGGACTGAGAGCCAGGCCCACAGATTAAAGGTCCTGGGTTCAAATCTGGGCTCAAACACTTCCCAGCTGTGTGACCCTGGGCAAGTCACTTGACCCCCATTGCCTAGCCCTTACCACTTCTGCCTTGGAACCAATACACAGTATTGACTCCAAGACGGAAGGTAAGGGTTTAAAAAACAAAAAAGAAAGCTATAATATAGTGCCTCAGAATGAATCCTGGAAAAATATAACACACAATAAGACAAGGTAATCTTTTAGCCCAAAACAACTTAGAAGGCCAGCACAAGGTATCCAGCGCACCTGGGCAGAGGTGGAACTCACCAGGGCAGACCCCACCATAGGACAACAAGCCTTGGAAACAGCTGAAGCAGCAGCAGCAGCAGCAGCTTCCAAAGCTCTCAGCTAGAAACGTTAAGGGGAGTCGAGGAAGGGTGGATAACTAACTGCTCACAAGAACATTATAGGGGTCTCTGTGCTTGCTGGCTCTGGGGGCAAGACTCCTGTCACATTATCCACACAGAGAAGCAGATCATAGACAGGGTGAGAAAGAGCATTAGCCTCCACCAGCATTTGCAGCTGCAGGAGACCCTGGCTATAGTTCCAAGGAGGGAAAGAGTGCTTGGAGTTATTCACAGACCAGAGCATGAGCCAAGAGAATATTAAACCCACCTCTCCTCACATACCTTGGAAGAACTAAAAACAGATAGATCCCCAGAGCTATCTCTGAAGGCAGCTGTGCATAGAATCTGAAGCCTGGGATACTGCTTCCTTCACAGTTACACAACCCAATTTAAGCAGCTTTTTAAATAAAAAAAAAGAAAAAGAAAAAGGCTGGGAAATGAGCAAACTTAAAAAAAGAAAGAAAGAAGCAACATAGAAAGCCATTTTGCTGACAGGGAGGATCAAAATGTAAACTCAAAAGAAGACAACAAAGTCAATACTGCTGCACCCAACTGTCTAAGAAAAACATTGCTCTCAAACCCCCAAAAAAATTAATGGTGGCGCTCAAAAGGGATTTTAAAAATCAAATATGAGAAGTTGAAGGAAAATTGGGAAAAGAAATGAGTGATACAGGAAATAGTGGGGGGAAAGAGTCAACAGCTTAGCAAAAGAAGCAAAAACAAACAAATTAATTCCTTTAAAAAAAAAAAGAATAGGCCAATTGGTAAAAGAGATACCAAAATCCATTGAAGAGAAGAACTCTTCTAAAAAGCACAATTGGCCAAATGGAAAAAGATATACAAAAATAAAATGCATGGAAGAACTTCTTGAAATAGAGAATTGGTCCTATAGGAAAAGAGGTACAAAAGTTCATTGAGAAAAGGAACTCTTTACAAAGTAGAAGTTGCCAAATGGAAAAGAAGATGCAAAAGCTCACTCAAGAAAATCATGCTTTAAAAATTGGAATTGGGCAAATGGAAGCTAATGAATCCATGAGATATTGAGAAATAATGATAGTAAAAAGAATACAAAAATAGAAAAATGTGTAATTTGTCATTGGAAAACAACTGACTTAGAAAATAAATCCAGGGGGGAAAAAAAGAAAATAAATCCAGGACAGATAATCTAAGATTTATTAGACTACCTGAAAGCCATGATTAAAAGAGAGAGAGGCAGAGCCAAGACATTATCTTTTGAGAAATCATCAAGGAAAACAGCCCTGATATTCTAGAACCAAAGGGCAAAATAGAAATTAAAAGAATCCACCAGTTACCTCCTGAAAAAGATCCCAAAATGATAACTCCCAGGAATAATATAGCCAAATTCCAGAATTTCTTGGTCAAGGAGGAAATATTATAAGCTGCCAAAAAGAAACAATTAAAATATCATGGAGTCACAATCAGGATAATACATGATTTAGCAGCTTCTACATTAAAGGATCAGAGGACCTGGAATATGGTACTCCAGAGGGTAAAGGAGTTAAGGACTTCAACCAAGAATCACCCAGTAAAATTGAGCATAATGCTTCAAGGGAAAAAAATTGATATTTAATGAAATAGAGAACTTTTAAACATTCCTGATGAAAATGGAAAATTTGACTTTCAAATACAAGACTCAAGAAAATCATAAACAGGTAAACAGGAAGGAGAAATCAAAAGACATCCAATAAGGTTAAACTGTGTACATCCCTACATGGGGAGGTGATTCTTATAACTCCAAAGAACTTTGTCATTATTAGAGCAATTAGAAGGAATATGCATAGACCGAAGGTGAGGGTGTGAGCTGAACATAATGAGATGCTCTGAAAATAAAATAAAATTAAGGCATGAGAAAGAGGAATGCATTGGGAGGAGAGGGAAAGAAAAAACAATGGAGCAAATTATTAGGCAAAAAAGAGCACTACCTTATCCTTATTGGAATTGACTTAATAAGGGAAGAACATACATAATCAATTGGGTATAGAAAGCTATCTTACCCTATAGGAAAGTAGGAGGGGAAGGGGATAATAGAAAGGGTTGGGGCTGATAGAAAAAGAGTAAATTGGGGGAGATGGAGGTCAAAAACTAAACAGTGGTGAATAGGATGAAAAGTAATACAGAGTAATCACAATGGTGAAAATTTTTCTTACAAGTCTCTAATAAAGATCTGTTTTCTCAAGTACATAGAGAAATTAATTGAATATATAAGAATACAAGTCATTCCCCAGTTGATAAATGATCAAGGGATATGAACTGGCAGTTCTCAGACAACGTAATTAAAGCTCTATAGTTGTGCAAAAAAATCTCTAAATCATTATTAATTAGAGAAATGCAAAATAAAGCAACTGAGGTAACACCCCATACCTGTCAGATTGGCAATTCTGACAGAAAAGGAAAATGACAAAACTTGGAGGAGATATGGGGAAGTTGAGACACAAATGCACGGTTGGGGCAGTTGTGAACTTATTCAGTCATTCTGGAAAGTAAATTGAACCGATACCCAAAGGACTATAAAACAGTGCATACATACCCTTTGACCCAGTGATACTGCTAGTTTTGTATCACAAAAAAAGATGGGGTGTGTGTGGGAGGGTGATCTATATGTTCAAAAATATTTAAAGTAGGTCTTATGGGGGAGGAAAGAATTGAAAATGTGGGAGTACCTATCGATTGAGAAATAGCTGAGTACGTTATAGTATACGATTATAATAGAATATTATTATACTATAAGGAATGATAAGCAGGAAGAGCTCAGAAAAACCCGGAAAGGCTTACACAAATTGAAGCTGAGATAAAATAATCAGAACCAGGAGAACATTGTACCATGACAGGAATACTGTACAATGAACAGCCATAATAACTATTCTTAGCAGTACAGTGATCCAAAACTATCCCAAAGGATTCATGATTTAAAATGCCATCTGCTTCCAGAGAAGGACTGCTAGAGTCTGAATCCAGACCAAAGCAAACCTTTCTCGCTTTCCTTCTTCATTTTTTTTCTAGTTGAGTTTCCTTTCACAAAAGGATTAATATGGGGAATTAATAGGGAGGGAGAGAATTTGAGAATCAACATTCTCTGAAAAAATATTGGGAACTGTTTTTACATGTAATATGGAAGAAACAAAATAAAATCTAATTTTTAAAAAAGGAAGAAAATGTAGTTGAGGTGACCCCAGAATGTCTAGGGGTCCAGAAACCACATCAGATGACCGTCTGTCAAGACTGTTGATCCCACAGAACTGGGCGGGACTTCAAGGTCTTCCCTGCAACCTCCCTTTCTGTCAATAAAGAAAGAGAAGCTTATTTGATCAAGTTCTCAGATCAAATGTATGGGGCAGAGGCAGTACTAGAACCAGGTCTCTTGTCTTCTGCCCAGGATTCTGCCCCAGCATATCATCTTAAGGATGGTGTGCCTATGGTGCAAATGCAAGTCTATACAGTCTGCTACTTCATAGTATCTCAGACTTGGAAGGAGCCTCAGTGATCAGTTAATCCAACTCTGGCATGAAAATAAAACCTGCTTCCCAACTTCCTTGACAAGTAGCTTAAACACTTCTAGTCACGAGGAACTCTGCTTCCCAAGGCTGCCCCTTCTATTTGAGCTAGTCTCAGGAAACTGCCCTTGTTGGACGCCAAATTCTGCATCCTTGAGCTGACCATTCACTGTATCTCTTGTCCTAGTTGCTGGGATCATGCAGAAACATTTAATACTCTGGGAAAGAGGCCTCGGATTATTGATAGTCGTTTCTCTGAATGGTTTCAATACCTGTAGAGCATGATGTGCACCATGATGGAAGGCTAAGGGAAGTGGGTTAGACTGATTTCTGTTGTAGAGGTAAACCCTGGATGAGCAAACTCCTTTCATTGTCATTCAGTGCTCTCTTTTCAATATATAATGCCAGAGAGTTTCCTAGAGCACTGAGAAGTTTGGTGATGCACAGGGTGGCACTACCAGTATTTATTTTTTAACCCTTAGTATCAATTATAAGACTGAAGACCAGCAAGGGCTAAGCAGCTGGGGCTAAATGACTTGCCCAAGGTCACACAGCTAGGAAGTATTTGAACCTAGTTCCTCCCATTCCTTGCCTGACACTACTATGTTACCTAGCTGTCCCACCATATATTTTAATAACAGAATGTGAACCTAGGTCTTCTTGGTTCCAAGGTCAGCTCTCTATCCTCTACTCCAGCCTGTCTCTCCTGAGTTTTGTATTTGATTTCATGCACATGTGTTTGTTTAATAATAACAGCTAGCATTTATATAGCCCTTTAAAGTTTGCCAAGTGTTTTGCAAATATCTCTCATTTGGTCTTCATAACTCTGAGAAGGAGGTGCTATCATAATCCTCATTTTTACAGATGAGGAAACTGAGACAGCAGAAGTTAAATGATTTACTCAAGGTTATATAGCTAGTGAGTAATCTGAGGCTGAATTTCTACTCAGGTTTCCTAATTACCATTCCAGTACTCTTCCCTCCACTATACCACCTAGCTAGCTACATGTATGTGTGTTACTATGTAGATGTAAGGGGCACCTGGGTGACTCAGTGGATTGAGAAGCAGGCCTAAAGACATTCAAATTGTGTGACCCTGGACAAGTCACTTACCCCCCATTGCCTAGCCCTTACCTCTCTCCTGCCTTGGAACTGATACACAGAATTGATTCTAAGACAGAAGGTAGGGGTTAAAAAACCACATATGTACATGCAATACATACTCATTCGTATGCACACAGAAAGGAATTGCTAGAGAGAGAAGACTGGTAGTAAATGATGTCTAAAATAGTCACCCCAGTGGTCAAGGGTTCTGGTTCCAAACATGCCATTGGAGAACAAAACAGAAGTCTATGTAGACCGATGAAGGTTAGGAAAGCCTTGTCTGCCTGTCCAAATTGTATAACTGGAGCCTAGATGCTCTATGCCAAGTCTCACACTTCCTCTGAATCCCCTCCCGGCCCCCTGCAGGACCGAACACCCAGCGGTAACTCCATCAATACAAGTTCCCTCGCCGAGGATTCCCCGCAGGCTCCTCCTCCTCCTCCCTCCAGGCAGGAGCTGGACTGGATGATCCGAGGCCCCTCCCCGCTCCGCTCCACTCGGAGGTTCTGCAGTTCCTTCCAATGTAAATAGGGAGAGCCAAATGGAAATGACATCTGCATTACCCACACGCTTGGCACCTCGCCTTCACACAGAAACACAGGGACTGACTGTTGTTGCGTGGCGCCAAGTTTGCAGGCTCCAAATCCTGAAAGGCAGCGCTCGCTCGCTCGGGGGACTGCAGGAGCTCTCAATTAATTTAGCTAATGGAGTGCGGCACCACAGGGACCAATCAGCTCCCAGGAGAAGGGCAGGGAGGGAGCAGATGTGACAGCAGCAGAAGCCAGCACTTGGCTGGGTAAGGGTAGCTGGCAGGCCAATAGCCACTCACCTCCCCAACTCGGGTACCTCCCAGGCCGACCAGGCTTGTCTCTGGGCAAACAGACTCACTCCCAGGTCAGTTTATCCACAACTAAGATCAGTGGGTTATCATCGACTGCCTGTGCCATGCTTGGACGTCCTGTCGGCACCTCAAATCCCGCGGGTCAGAAATAGCCCCCATTCTTTCCCATGAAACCCTGCACTCCTCAGAACTTCCCCCTTACCACCCAGGGCACCAGCCAGTGTCGTCTCTGACTCCTCTCTTCCTCACTCCTCAGATGCAGACAGATGCCCCGTCCTCCCTTCTCTCCACTTACAGTTCAGGCCCTTCTCAGTTCCCACCTGAACTAGTCCAACATCCTGATTGTTCTCCCTACCCTAAATCACTCTCATCCACCCTCCATAGAGCTGCCAACAGGATTTTCCTGAGATATAGGTCTGACCACACTCCCCGCTCAGTAATCTCCTTCCCACCCCTTCTGCCCCAAACAAGTACTGACCTACCTATGGTTCGCCCACAGCTGAATCTCTCCTCTCCAGCGCGCTTTGCCCTGGCTGTCCCCCTTGCCTGGAATGCTCTCCCCAAAAACTTTCCTTAAGTTTTGTTTCAAGCATTATCTCCTAAAGGAAGCTTCTCCTGGTCCCCATCCCACTCCCCAGCTGCTAGTGTTTTTTCCCTCTAAAGCTCCCTTCAATCTGCTCTGCTTTTATCTTTTTTATACATACCAATTTCTACCTAGATGTGTGTGTTGTCTTTCCCTTTCTGATGTAGGCTCTGGGAAGGCAGGGATTGTTTTTTGCTTTTTCTTTGTAACTCCGGTACTTAGCACAGTGCCTGGCATATGAGCACTTAATAAACTTTTATTGTTTAATTGGTGGTAACCAAGGGCAAGACTTTACATTCATTCCTGTTGAATTTCCTCAGATCAGATTCAGCCCCACGATCTAGCCTATCAAAATCCCTTTAGATCCTGACTCCATATTCCACTGTGTTAGTGACCCCCTTCTGCTTCAGGTCATCTGCATATTTCATGAGCATACCATGAGCATTTTTATCTGATAATTATTCTGATGACTTATCTGATAATATGCTAATAATTTATCTGATAATAACTATTCCAATAATTGATCTGATATAAATAATTATTCCAATAATTTATCTGATAATTATTCCAATAATTGATCTGATATAAATAATTATTCCAATAACTTATCTGATAATAATTATTCCAATCATTTATCTGATAATAATCATTCAGGGCCTAGGACAGACCCCTGAGGTGCTCCATTGGAGATCTGATATAACATTATTGACACTGAACCATTAACAACTGTCGCCCTTTGATTCTGCCCAACCAGTTCTGAATCCACCTGATTAGATTATTGTCCACATTTCTTCATATTCTCCATGAGATACTTTATCCAAAGGTTTGCTAACATCGAGGTTAGGTACTCTGACTATCTCATCAACTCCCTCTATGTCATTTTTGTTCTGTCCTTTCCAGTGTAGATAAACATCATAAGAATTTAATAGAAAACCTTGTTTACTCTTAATCGATCAATATTCCTTAATACTTCAAAAGTGTGTCTTTTCAATTCATTTCAACAAATTTTGATTCAGTGCCTAATTAAAACTATATTAATCCTTCGGGATAGCTAATAAAACAAAAAGTCATTCTCTTCTTCTCTACTGATATTTCTTTCCTTCCTTTTCTAACTTCTCTCTACCTCAATCCTGCTCTCAAGGAGCTAACATTCTTTTCTGAACTGTTATTCAATTAACAAGCATTATTTTCTCACCTTTGAAATATGCATAGTCAATCAAAACAAATTCCTGCTTTAGTCATGTCCAAAATAAATCCTGTATCCTGCACCCTGAGTCTGTCATCTCTTTGTCAAGAAATGGATGGTGTCCTTCCTCTGGAATTCACAGTTGGTTGTTAAACAGAATTCTTCAGTCTTTCAAAGCTGCTATGAAGTTATTGTAAAAATTGTTTCTCTTGATTTTATTCACTTCATTCTGCATCAGTTCATACAAATCTTCCCAAATCTCCCTTTCATTTGTATTTCTTATGGGTCAGTAATATTCCATTGCACTCACAAACCATAACTCGTTTAGCCATTTACCAATTAATGGACACCAGGGCTCACATTCTTAATAGAGATATCATGTAAAAATAGACACATAGAACATATATTTATAAAGTATGTATGTACATACAGAACATACATGAAATGAATACAAGATAGTTTTGAGAGGGAAGGTATGAGCAATTAGAGGCACTTGCAGGAAGTGGTTTTGTCAGCAGTCTTGAAAGGTCCTAGGGATTCCAAGAGGCAGAGATATTCCAGTGCAAAGATACTGAGATGGAAAATTGGGCATAAGGTATGAAAAACAGCAATTGGCCATACAGGGTATAACGTGAAAGTAGACTGAAAAAGGTAGAGAGGAGCCAGGTTATGTATGAAGAGTTTTAAATGACAAACTTAAGCATTTAGGTTTGATTCTGGTAGTAAATGGGAACCACTAAATAATCACTTTGGTGGCCATATATAGAATCTGTAAAACAGATACCTGAGCTAGTGTAAAATTGAGATTTGAACTCTGGACTTCAATCCCCACAAGCCCTTGCTCCACTTCCCCAAAATGCTTTGTAATCCCATGGAATTCTGAGGTGGGCGAGATCGAGAAGGTATTTAAGCTGATTACAAAGGCTTTTTCTGGCTCTTGGACTTCTGTTTTGTGGCAGAGGTGGCTCTTTCCATAATGTAGGTGAGGTCTTGTCTAGGCCTCTGGCCTAGGCACAGGTTTTTTCTTATCCTGTATTTTCTTTAATCCTTTAATAAACCTCATAGAATATAATACTCCTTGCAGAGAGAAACTAATTTCTACCTGCCTCTACCTGCCTAAATTTTAATCTTTACACTAGGAAGAATGATTAGGTGACCCAGGCAAGAGGTGATGAGGGCCTGATTTCAGGCAGTGGCTATGTATATGGAGAGAAGAGATGAATTAAATTATTATTATAAATTTATTATTTAAAAATCATGATATGATCATTTCATTCCTCCAAGATGGAGAAATCAGTAAAGAATAAGTGTATACTGATGTGGACAAAAAAGTCATAAATTAATATAGTTAAATTAGTTTAGTTAAAAACGTTAGAGAAAAAGACAAGATTAGGTATGTGGGGGTAAATAAGGGTGAAGAATCAAGGCTAAGCAGTGGGATCTAGGCAATCATAGAAATAGGTATTCTAATGTTCTAGAATTCTGAAGCAGGAGACTGAGAGAACAAGCGGTATTTTTTGAGAACCAACAAACATTTATTAGGCACCTACTATATTCCTGGCACACATGGATATAAAGTCAAAATTAGGAAGGTTCTTGCCCTCAAAAGAAGGAAGAAAACACATTAAAGGATTTACTATTCGCTGAGCACTTTTATAAATGTGTCATTGAATCCTCATGACAACTCTAGTAAATAAATGCTATTATCCTCACTTTACAATTGCCTGTGGCAAACAAATGTTAAGTGGCTTCCCCATCTATAAAACTATGAGGATTATTAAAATATATGATCTTAGTTCGAATATATTCAACCTACCTCAACCTTTTTTTTTTAAACCCTTACCTTCTATCTTGGATTCAATACTGTGTTTGGTTCTAAGGCAGAAGAGTGGTAAAGGCTAGGCAATGGAGGTTAAGTGACCTAGGGTCACACAGCTAGGAAGTGTCTGAGGCAACATTTGAACCCAGGACCTCCCATCTCTGGGCCTGAGTCTCAGTCCACTAAGCCACCCAGCTGCCCCCCACCTCAACCTTTTTTTAATTGAAAATTTTTTATTTAACTAATTGATTTAGAATATATTTCCATGGTTACATGATTCATGTTCTTTCCAATTCCACTGGGTTTTACATGTGTAAAAAAAGATCAAGCCCTATTTTGGTATTATTGGTAATTGCCCTCCACCTCAACCTTTTAAATATTCCTTGCCATTGCCTCGTCCTTTTCCTCACCAGTTCCAACAGCTTTCATTACCAAAACTACACTTAGAATACATTGTAGAAACCAGGTCCCAAGTTCACTTCTTCTCATAGAGCTCAGTGTCCAGTAGGGAGATACAATGAATGCACAGACAACTACAAAACAAAATAAAGGAGAGTGTTCTGGGTTCCCTCTCTTGGGTGGGATTGGTCCTTGCCAAAGATCAAGGCGCAGACTCTACTTGAATTATGGATGACAGAGCCTAAAATAAATAAGGCCAAAAATAATAGATCTCAGGCTCTGAGCAAATAAAAATGCCAATAAGTACTTTTTAAAATACCGCCATCATTCACCATAAAGAAGATTAACAGCTAAGATGTTCCTAGTCATCAGATGATTCACCGACTCCAAAACATTGTTCCAGCACAAACAGAGTGCCTGAGACCTTTAGATTTACCTTGAAATGGAGGGAACTTTCAAAGTCTCCTCCAGACTGCGGGAAGCTTGGGATTAATTCCATGCAACAAACTCTACATAGGATTTTCCGTACAGAGGGCAGACTTTGTTGCACTAAGAATATAAATATTTTTAAATGACACAGTCCTTCCTTTATGGAGCTTACGTTTTGGGGATAGGAACAAAAGAAAAATGTACATAATTATTAAACTATTATAAAACTAAGTGTTGGATGTGAGGGAGGGCAAGGAGAGATCTAGGCAAATACCACAGGGAAATTTGAGGAGGAATTTATTTTCAGGTGGGAGTTCAGGGAAGGAGAGAAACCTCTAAGACAGGTTCATCTTTACTCTGCTGGCCCTGTAACATATGAAGTGCTGAACTCTAACCTCCAAATAATGTTAAACTGAGCACTAGGAACTTTTCAAGAAATCAGGTACTGGTCCTTCATCCATCTTAACTTGAAAGGAAGACTAAATTCAATACTAAGCAATACCCAACTCAAATGAGCAGGTTAATCCTCTCGATTTCAACTTTCTGTGGGGAGTTAATATGTTGTCATCCTTTTCTTTGTTAACCCCGAGCTTGGATGGTACCCCAGGGCTTTGTATTGACCGATGGTCTTTTATTTGTTAAGCCCTTGGATGGAAACATATTTTTCTGGCTCGTGCCTTAGAATATAAAAGGCTAACATAATTATAACTCAACAACCACCTTAAAGCAGAATTTTTTTAAATTATAAGAATTTAAAGAGGCAGTCAAAAGACTAGAAAACAGGACTGAAATCTGAAACAATAGGTCCTATTACAAACAACCTAGATCCTTATGATCTTATGAGAAAAAAGCTTTGAGTTTCATATTATGGTCCATTCATTTTAACAGCAATCATCAAGCCTTCCAAAGCTTCTGTGGATAAAGCCAGTGGACAGGAAATGGGTTCTGACTAAAGATGGAACTGGTCAGGGTGAACCTAAAATGAAAATGACTTCCAGGACTAAGGCAGAAATAGAATACCATTGACCATCAGTCAAGTTGCCTCATGACACTTGGGGACCAATTAGTACCTTGGAACAAGATTTACTAATGGTAATGCAAGACCAGCTTGATAATAGAGCAGTAAATTGTCCTGTATGTGTCAAGCATATAAAAATGAAACACCTTAGAGAACACTAAAAGGGATACCCTAAAGTTCCTTATAGTTGATCTGTCTCCAAGCATTTCTAGGAATACCACAGAGTTCAATAAAAGCTCATTAGATGCTTGTGAGGACACACAGGTGGCACAGTGGATAGAGTGCCAGGCACTCGTGGAGTCAGGAAGAGCTGAGTTAAAATCCAGCCTTGGATGTTTGCTAGCTGTGTGACCCTGTTTGCTTCTATTTCCTCAGCTGTAAAATGAACTGGAGAAGGAAATGGCAAACCACTCCAGTATCTATGCCAAAAAAATCCCAGATGGGATCACAAAGAATCAGACATGACTAAAATGACTTAACAATAAGATTCTTGGGACACAGCTTAAAAAAACATAATCCACATCCACGATGATGGTAGATCAGACAGGAAAAACTATTATTAACATATTCTTAAAAGCATATTGATCAGATCTTCTGGCTCACATGGTTTGGATGAGATGAGACTCTCCAATTCTATTCCCCTCTAGTAAAATGGAAGACTACCAGGACTTACCATCTGCCCTGCAGTTAAATTTCCTTTTATCTGCTGTTTATCCCAATTAAAGTATGAACTCATGAAAAAAATAATAAATAAACGCATATTGAAGGGAAAGGGTGAGAAAGAATTTATAATGAGTTTCAGAATTATCTGAGTTAATTTAGGAAAGTTTCATGAAGGATATGGACATTCTCTATGAAGACAAAAAGTATTAAGCATTTAGTATGTACCAATCAGTCTTTTAGAAATTATTTGTTCTTTTGTACAATGTTGGAGAAGATATTTCACTGGAGATACAAAAACAATATAAAAACTGTCCCTGACCTCAAAAGAAGTTTACATTCTACAGGGATATATACTGCCACTGCTTTTATCTCTTTGATCTCACTATCTCTAGCTTTACTTTTAGCATCCCATAATTTCTTTCTCAAATCTTCAATTACTGTATCTTTGTCTTCATATGATCTATGCTCATCATCTAAACAGAAATAAGTTGCTTTTCTCTTTAACTCTTCCAAACTCATCTCTTCCCAGTCAGGGCAATTGTTCTTAAAAAATTGCTTTATCTTGGGACAGGCATTTTTAACAAATAGGCTTTTGATGAGGGCAATTGTGTCTTCAGCCAACACATCCAGTCCTAAGTTTAATTCTGCAGCATCTGTAATTCTTTCTAGGAAGCTAGTTGGTGTTTCATCTTGTTTCTGCCTTATACTTTCAAATTTTGGCCATGCATTTGGGCATTTGGAATGCCTTTTCATTACTTCTATTATTGTTCTCCTTGCTTGTTTCATCCGTCTATAATCAGGGACCAAATTCATATCTATGCCCTCAAAATCTCTAGGCCATGGGCCTATAGGTGGATTATTTCTGGTCTCTTCAATAAATTGGTTCCTCTCTCTCTTAGTAAATGATTTCTTCATCAGTAAGAAAAAATCAATGTGGTCCAGGTCAAAGATCTCAATTGCCCTCTGAAATTCCTTTATTACTTTATTGGGTTCATCAAAATAATGAGGAGTTCTAAGCTTAATAGTTTTTAAATCCTCAGGAGTAAATAACTTCCATGTTCCAGGACCTTGGAGAGCAACCAGGTGCTGAAAAGGAGAATAGAATTTTGCAAGACATACTAACTGCCAACCTCACAGACCTTTCTCAACTACCCTGGTCTAGGCCAATTTTTGTAGATTTGACCAATGACTTGCCAACTGAAATAATTATGATTAAAATACTAGGTAGAACAAGTAATTATAACTAATTAACTATTTATTAAGCTAAGAGAGTCAAGGGAAGGGGATTTGGAAAATCTAATCTTAACCCACAAAAGTCAGTGGAGGAGCTGATAGGAGCAAGGATAAGGGCCAAAATAGTCTCACAAACTGGAGTCCTCTTTGGGTCTGGCAGAAGTCCCAGGAGGAAGAGCAGCATTGCAGAACTACACAGGATCAGGAAGGGAATGATGGTATAACACACACCGTCCACCGGAGTAATATTATCCACTATCTATACCACTTCCTTAAGATGATTTTGATTAAAGTAAAGTCCAGTCTCCTGGCAGCTTCAAAATCTCCTTCAGAGAATACTAACACCAACAACTTTCTCTATTCCAGAGAAGCCAACTGCTCCCAGAAACTGTCTGTGTAAACAGTTCCTCAGTTCCTAAGAGTTCTGGAATGTTGGCCTTGCAAGATTTTCTGCTCTGGCTCTGTAGCAAGGAGATAATCCCTATAGTCTCATAATACAGGCAAGCAAATAGACTCTCTCTCAGGGCAGGAAGAGGTAACATCTTTGCCTCTCTCTCTGTCTGAGGGAAAGATATGAAGGAGCTCAGTGTTTTCCTTTCCCAATTTGGGAAACACTATTGAATATCTATTGTGGTTTTTATAGATTGCTTAACTCTGAGAAGACCAAAAAACAAAAACAAAACAAACAAACAAACAAACAAACAAAAAACCAACACCTGGTCTTTGGTTTGGACTCTGAGTCTGTTAAGACTTGATTCTTGTTGAGACTCAACCAGCTAGCCTTTGCTATTTTTTAATTTGAAGGCGAAGTTAAGATTTATAAGGATAATGGTGGTAGTTTTGTTTAGATAGTATAAATTTGGGTTAGTCAGATCAGGAAGGATTAATGTAGCCTGTGAAATACAGGAGAAGTGATTCCTTATGGAACCAGGGAGTTTATTTGGGTGGATTTAAAATCCCTTAGAATTAGAAATCCTTTATTTAACCTTATATGTTTCAATAAATATTTTATGTTTATAATAAGAGCCTCTTTAGTGTCCTTGATCCTGGCCCTGAAGGGAAGTTCACATTTGAGCTTCACTTCATCACTGAGGATACTTTTGATTGCACTTATCAAAAGTATCCAAACACTTTTGAACAGTTTTGAACTGTTTTCCATCTATATTTATTTAGCTCGCCATTTTTATTTTTACATATGGAAGCCTAGCTTGGCTCAATATGCAGTGGGCAAAGGAGAACAATGTATAATCTGCCTGAAAAAAAGAGTTGGGAACCAGATGCTATGAAGGACTTTAAATGCCCAAGAAATTGGTATTTCTCATCTTCTACAAGAGATACTTTCCATTACCCCTTAGCACTAATGCCTTCCCTCTGAAACTACCTTCAGTTTTCTTTGTATATATCCTCTACATACATAGTTGTTTGTATGTTGTCTCACCCACTAGAATATGAACTGCTGGATGGCCAGACTATTTTTACCTTTCTCTGTAACCTCACAACTTGGCACAGTTCCTGGCACACAAATGAAGAATAAATGCTTGTTGACTTGAGGTCAATGAAGAGCAACAGAAACTTCTTGAGTAGTGGCATAATATGGTCAGTCCTGCCCTTTAGGAATACTAATTTGGAATCCATGTAGGGGATAGATTGGAGAAGGTACAGACTGGAGACAAGCAGAAAAATGAGAAGGCTTTTGCATTAATCCAGATAAGTAGAGAAAAGGGAATGGATATAAGAGATGTGAGCTGGTTGTGTCTAGAATTTAAGAAGGATTAGGAGTGGTGACTTAAACTTGAGATTTAAACTAACATTTGCATTGTACTTTAAAGTATGCAAAGAACTTTATAAACACTATCTTACTGGGAAATAGGTGCTATTATTATCCCCATTTTAAAGAAAAGGAAACTGAGGCAGAAAGAAATCAAATAATTCCTCCATCATGAACCTGAGAGATGAATGATATTGTCCTCCACAAAAATAGGGAAGTGAAGACAAAGGTTGGGTTTAGAAACAAAAATAATGAGTTCTGTTTGGAGCATATTGATTTTGTAATGCCTCACATATAGCAGTTGGAGATGTCAAGCAGGCAACTGGAAATCATAGACCTAAATCCAGAAGAGAACTCAGAAGGTTAGCCCCTCCTTTTACACTTCAACCTCTTCATTTTATAATGAAGAAACAGAACAGGAATTTGCCCAAGGTTTCTTAACATAGGTATTCTAAAACCAAGTAGAGTATATTTTTTATGAGATTCCATTTTAAGACTGAAATTTGGGGCAGCAAGGTGGCTCAGTGGATTGAGAGCCAGATCTAGAGGTCCCGGGTTAAAATGTGGCCTCAGACACTTCCCAGCTGTGTGACCCTGGGCAAGTCACTTAACCCTCATTGCCTAACCCTTATCACTCTTCTTACTTGGAACCAATACACAGTATTGAATCTAATATGGCACGTAAAGGTTTTAAAAAAAAAAAGATTGGAGTTCAACACAAAGCTCTGGGAGTTAGTGATAAGCTGGAAAAGGAGACTGAGAAGGAACATTCTGACAGGAAGAGAACTGTGACAAAGTGTAGCAAAAATCCTGGGGAGAAAAGGGTATCCAGCAGAGGGAGATGGTCAACAGAGCCATCAGCCACAAAAAGAAATTTACACTATCTTTAAATAACAATACAAGCTATTACAACTACCATTTCTGCCACTCATCATAAAAGAGCAAATAGGTTAAAAACTAGGCGATAAAGCGGATCTATGAAATGCACATGGGGTGAGGTGGGGGGGCAGGTAAAAAGGAAGGGAGAGGTGGGCTCTCACCAACTTACTACAGATACAGATGTTTAACTAAGTGTAAAGATCTGGAATGACAAGTAAAAGGGCAGGTAAACAGATGACAGGGACTGAGAGAAGATCAACATTTTCCTGATGCAGCTTCCTTTAACCCCGGCTTCCCCGGAGGAAGCTTCCTGTTCAAGAGACATACAAGTCCCAGCCAAATTGGGTCTTTCACACTTGGTAGTTGCCTGTGAGTTAACAGACCCTGATACTCAACCACTCTCTTCGCATGGAGACAAGGGGGTCCTAGAGGCCAGAAGCTAAAGATCACTTGTATTTGTTGCATGTCCTTGCCCTGTTTGGACAAAGGGAACCTGCTCCTTTGGTAAATGTTCAGTGACTTCCAAATGCCCCATTTGGTCCCAACATTGAACATGAACCAAGAGGGTGCAGACATTAATCTTGCCTTCAATGCCCCAGTGTGAATGTGGTGACAAGATGTGAACCCTTTGCTATCACCTGGAAGTAGGCAAGTGAGGAGGGGAATGTTAGAAGGAGCACCTAGCCTTTGGGAATTGCCTGGTTTGGCTTTTTAAAAGATAACTTTTAAGCCAGCTGCCTCTGGTGAGGCCTGGAGCCCCTTCATAGAGTGTGGCCTCTATACCTCTTTGAGAACACAGCCAGCCCCCTTTCCCCATCTTCCCCCATCCCCATTGGCCAAGGTGGCAGAGCTAAAGCCCTATAGGTCGGGTGATACCACATTCAGCAGAGAACAGACACACAAGCCAGACAGATAGACACAGAGGGAAGGAGTTGAGTGTGGCAGCCTCAAAGAGCAGGTGTCAGCAAAGCAGAGACCAGACAATGGATGTGAGAAAACTACTCCTGTCAATTAAGAGTCAGTCTAGAGAGAAGAGACCCACCTGGGAGATAGGCTGTGCCCACGGAGGAGCCAGGTGAGGCTACCAGGAGGAGAGAAAGAAGACGGAGCCCCTGAGCTATCAGAGCCATGAGTTGGTGACCACATGTTCCTTCTATGGGTCTCACTATCATCCTCCTCCAAGTCTGTGCTCACAGACACAGATGTATTTGTGAGAGAGAGCCCTCTGGATTTAAGGGCGTGGAATGTCATAAGTGAATGCTTTTTCTGTGCTATCTTAGTAAATGCCATCGCTTTGAGCTAATCTTGTGTTGCTAAGTCTTATCAGTCCTACCTTTGCATATCTCATATCCATCTCCTTCTCTTTGTCCCTAAGGAGTTCAGACCCCTCTCAGCTCTTACTACTATAGGAGCCTCCTCATTGGTCTCTCAGACATAAATCTCATCCCATTCTAAGTCTTTTTCCACACCCATGCCAGAATTATTTTCCAAAAGCTCAGCTGGCCATGTCAATAATAATATTATAATAATAAACTACAAATATTCTGACTTCAAAGAACAGATATGAATTCTGCCTTCCTAGTCCTTACACCTTAATCTACCACATGTATCTTTCTTTAACCCAGTGACACTGGCCTCCACAAACAAGACACTCACTCTCAACTCCCACCATTTTCTCTGGCTATCTCCCAAGTCTGGAATGCTCAACTCTCACCATTGACTTCCCTGGGATTCTTTGAATCACAACTAAAATTCCATCTTATACAGGAAGCCTTCCCCAACCCCTCTTAAATGCAATGCCTTCTCTTTGTTAATTATTTCCTATATATCCTGTTTTTACTTTGTACATATAGGTATCCCTTCTAAGCCTCCAGGTTTCAGAGTGCAGCACCATCTCAATCTGGAAAAGATTTGTAAAATTTTTTGGCCCTCTTTTCATACCAGAGAAGATGTCTGACTTTTTTTCTTTTTCTTTTATGGGATGTTTATGGAATCTTATTGTAAAATTTGGGTTAAGTATTTGATCATAGGCTATATCTGTGTTGGCAAACCTATGGCAAGTGTGCTGAAGCATGCCAGAAGAGACTGCTCCCTTCCCCCTCTTCACACACACTTGACAATATTTCCCACATCACCTGCCCCTCTGCTCAGCAGCCCAATGGGTGCACTTCCTCCCTCCCCTATCTAGGGTAAGGCAGGGGGCTCCTCATAGTTTATGAGCCTGAGAGTTATAGTTTGGGCACTCAGTCTTTAAGGTCTCTAAAAGGTTCACCATCACTTGACTATATGTAGGTGAATATTAAGACATTTCTACATTTCTAGCCTTTGTGTGTCATTTGCTGGCTTTCACATTATTTTTGAAAACTTTATAAATTTATTTTAACTCTAAAAAATAAATTGTGTATATTTGTAATATTAAATTAAAATGAACCGTATCAAATTAAAAGATAAAATATGTTGATGCTATACAATACTGTATATATTCTGCATTTCTGAGTTTCTAAACTGTTACTTTGTTGTCTGTTGGCCATCCTGTGTCCTCTGCAGCTTTCACAAAACTCCCCCAAATCCCCATTTAATTTCTTATGCTGACCCACAATATATTAAAATCATGATGGGGAAAGTTATAATGTGGAAGGGATACTTGTATTTGATTTCTATTGTTTCTCCCTTTAGATAACAAGCTCCATGAGGGCAGGGACTATTTTTTGCCTCCTTTTGTATCCCCAGATTTAGAATAGTCCCTGTGCTTAATAATATATGTTGATTGACTCTGCTTCTTAGAACTCCTAGTTTCCTTCAAGATTCAGCTCATGCATCTTTCTACTGGAAGCCTTTCCTAATGTGATGCCACTTTGACGTTGATCTTCTAATCTACACCAGCCCTGGCGGTTTAAGTGCCAAGAGCAAAGCCTATTACTGCTTCTATCTCTCTTTAAGGTTCTAGGATTCTACCAGAAGGGTTGTGGAGTTCTAGTGCAGCTGTTCTCTGCAGTATCATTTGCTTCTGATTATTATCCTATTGTTTGTCATTGCCAATTAAAAACTCCCAAGGATAACTCAACCAGCTGATATCTCTGATATCATCAACAATCAATATCAATTTGTCTTTACAGAGGAATATTTCCTGAGGAGTTATAAGCAGATTCAAAGCACAAAAAATGTACACACACACAACAGGAAGAGTCTCCTGGTTTTCTGGCTTCCTTCAAGGCATAGCTAAAATCTCACTTCAAGGAGAAGCCTTTCCTAATCCCCCCTTAATGTTAATACCTTTCTTCTGTTATCACAAAATTGCCTGTACAGAGTAGTTTACATGGGGAATAACTAGGTGGCTCAGTGGATTGAAAGCCAGGTCTGCAGTTAAGAGCTCCTGGGTTCAAATCTAATCTGAGACACTTTCTAACTGTGTGACCCTGGGCAAGTCTCTTAAGTCCCATTACCTAGCCCTTACATTTATTCTGCCTTTGATTCTAAGATAGATGGTAAGAGTTTTTTTTAAAAAAAACAAGTAGTTTACATGTTCTATCTCACATTAAACTGTGAACTCCTGGAGGACAGGAACTACTTTTTCTAGTATCCCCAGCTTAGCATAGTGCCTGATGCATAATAGGGAACTAATGAATGCTTATTGACATAAAACAAGAAGAGCCAAATATTCACAGGCCACAAGGCAGCCCACATGGGGAGATAGAGCCGCCAACCCAATAGCCACTTCCTCCCACTACACTGAGGTGTACAATAATTCTTCCTCTCTTGGAAACCCCCAGGCACAGAGCTCAAATTCCCTCCAGAGGAGCCCTGTTTGTGCATATGAAAGTCTAGTTTCAAAGTCATTTTAAAAGCTTTTCATTATCAAGCAGTAATCTGACATATGTAAAAATGGCAGTAATCTGACATATGTAAAAATGGAGATTTTGAACCCCAGGCTTCAATCCCCAGAAGTCCTTGGTACTTCCCAGAATTCCCTATAATCTCACCTGAGTCCTCACCTGAGTGTGAGAACACAATTTGTATTTAAACTGGCTGTAACGCCTATTGAGCTCTCTTCTCCCACTTCTAAGCACACGCGTCTCTCTACCGGACAGGCAATATGTAGTGATATAGGTTGTGAATGGGCTAATGTGCCCTAGGCATATGCTTTTCTTATTTTGTATTTCTTTATCCTTGATTTCTAAAAATCTTAATAAACCTCATAAAAATATAATACATTTAGTAGAAAAACCAATTTAACTTTTACACATAGAATCACAATTTCATCAGGTGGCGTTTCCAGAAACCCCAATTCCAAGCATCTGTGTGGTTTGGCACTTCAAAGAAGATTGCATGTACTAGGTCTCTTTTGGGCAGTCCTTGCAGTTAGGTGACATGGAACACAGAGCACCTGTGTTTAAATGTGGCCTCGGATACTTCCTAGCTGTGTGACCATCCTAAGTCACTGAACTGCTGTTTGCCTTGGTTTCCTCCTCTGTAAAATAAGAACAATAATCGCACCTCCCTCCAAGGTTATTGTGAGGATCAGATGAGATATCTGTAACATGCTTAGCAGTGGCTGGATAGAGTAGTAAATATATAAATATTAGCTATTATTATCATTACACGAATCTCCCCCATACTAGTGTCCTCCTCATTCCCAATTACCATGCAGCTGTTAATATTATAACTATATGGATCTCACCTGATTGAATGTAAGTTCCTTGAACACAGGGAAAATTTCTCTTGTTTTCTAATCCCTCTCACCTAAGACAATGCCTCCTTGTACATAGTAAGCCCTTAATAAATCTTTGTTCATTGATTCCTGCATTGATTCATTGATTCTCCCTGCCTCAAATCTTACTGCTGTGAACATGAAACCCTCTACCCGCCTCATGATTACATCAGTATCAGCAGTTTTCCCCAATTTGGTTATTCTGTGATCATAGATCTTAAACTTTCTAAAAATAATCAAGATATTTTATCTGAAGTATTTTCTGTATCTTAATCATGTAGGCATTTTTGTAAGCATAAATCTGAAAGAATCATGTAGAAAAATCACACAGCAGGCATAGTTTTCTGTCATTTTTCCTCTCTTTGCTCTATTATGTAAAGTTGTAGTTCAAATATACCCATGTTATCTGATTTTGTTTGATGCTTGAGGATCTATAGAGATATATGTAGAGACGTCTGTATTCTTGGGGAACTATAATCATAACTGAAAAATTATTGTATCTTTAGTATAAGTTTTGGGGTATATAAGGAGGCCACTCACAAGTTTCAGGGTCTCAGTCTGGACCGGAGTCTGGCTTTATTGTGAAACTGCCCCTCTCTCAATAAACCCATTTCTTTTTTTTTTAAACCTTTACCTTCCATTGTAGAATCAATACTGTGTATTGGTTCCAAGGCAGAAGAGTGGTTAAGGGCTAGGAAATGGGCCTTAGGTGACTTGCCCAGGGTCACACAGCTAGGAAGTGTCTGAGGTCAAATTTGAACCCAGGCCCTCCCATCTCTTGGCTTGGTTCTCGATCCACTGAGCCACCCAGCTACCCCCAAATCTATTTCTTTTTGGCTTGGAGACTTTGTTTTATTTTGTGGTGTCTCAGCTAATAAATGTTCACCACACCCCCCAATTCCAATCCTTCTTTCAACTACTTCTTAGAATGAAATCCCTAAAGCCTCCATCAAACCATGTCACTCCCTTGTCCAATAAATTTTCTTCTAATTATTTCTAGGAGTAAATAGAAACTATCTGTATGACCAGCCAAACCAGCCTGCCTATTCATGTGATATTATATCTCCTCTTGTCATGTATTTCATACAAGCCATTCTCCCCATAGCTGGAAAGCAGAATGTATTGCTCACATCTGCTTCTTATTTAAGATAGATCTCTTTAAAGCTCAGCTCACATCATTCTTCCTGGTCCCCCACCTCCTAAATCCCACATACCAAAATTAATGTGAAGTGACTTTTTTTGAAACCTTGACTTTCCTTTTTATTTTATTATAATTTTATTCAAAAATGTTTTGTTTTCCCAATTATATGTAATAACAATTTTCCATGTATGTTTTCTGAAATTATAAGATCCAAATTGTCTTCGTCCCTTTCTTCCTTTCCTCTTCATGGAGAGGGAAAGTAATTTGAACTGGGTTATGCATGTATTATCATGCAAAATGTACTTTCACATTGGTCATTGTTGTAAGGGAATACTCATATAAAATCAAAACCCAAAAATAAAACCATAAATAAACTAACGTGAAGGATAATATGCTTTGCAATGCAATGATACAGGACAGTGCTGAGGGACTTAGGAGAAAGTATGCTATCCTCATGTGGAGAAAGAACTGTGGGAGTAGAGACCCAGAAGAAAATATATGATTTATCACTTGTTTATATGGGTATAGAATTTAGAGTTTGGGTTTTAAAAGATTACTTTATGAAAAAAATGAATAATATGGAAATGGGATTTGAGTGATAATATGTTTATAACCCAGTGAAATTGCTGGTCATATCTGGGAGGAGGGACAGAAAAGGGGAGGGAGACAAGAAGAATCATGTAACCATGGGGAAAGTTTTTTTTTAATTAAAACTTTTAAAAATTATGTTTAATTATATTTTTATATTA
This sequence comes from Monodelphis domestica, assembly GCF_027887165.1. Classification (NCBI taxonomy): domain Eukaryota; kingdom Metazoa; phylum Chordata; class Mammalia; order Didelphimorphia; family Didelphidae; genus Monodelphis; species Monodelphis domestica. The sequence goes on from NC_077229.1 coordinate 112,396,474, forward strand.
TTTTATATTTTTAGAATTTTATTTTATAATTTATAGTTTTAATCATATATAAATAAATATTAAAATATATTTTTATTATTTTTTTATTAATTTTAAAAAACATACTATCTAGGACACCAAAACAGAGGTTTCCTGTAATAAACTTGGGTTTACTTCAATAGTTATAAAGAAAAAAAAAGATAGTATGCTTTGATCTGCATCCATTCAACTACAACAGTTCTTTCCCTGGTAATGGTAATTCTTTGTCTTAAGTCCTTCAGAATTGTCCCAGATCATGGTATTGCTGAGAGTTTCTAAGTCTTTCATAGCTGATCATCATACAATATTGTTGTTACTGTGTACAATGTTATCCTGGTTCTGCTTTTTTCACTCTGCATCAATTCATGTAGATCTTTCCAGATTTTTCTGAAATCATCCTGCTTATCATTTCTTAATGTACAACAGTATTTTAACACCATCACATACTACAATCTGTTCAGTCATTCTCCAATTGATGGACATCTCAAATTCCAATGCTTTGCCATCACAAAAAGAGCTTCTATAAATATTTTTATACAAGTAGGTCCTTTCCCCTTTTTTTAATTATCTCTTTAGGATACAGACCCAGTGGTATTACAGCATCAAAGAGTATGCACAGTTTTATAGCCCATTGGGCATAGTTCCAAATTTCCCTCCAGAATGGTTGTATTAGTTTGCAATTCTACCAACAATGCATTAGTATCCCAATTTTGCCATATCCCCTCCAAAATCTTTCATTTTCCTTTACTGTCATATTGGCCAATCTGATAGATATCAGGTGTACCTCAGTTTTGTTTGCATTTCTCTAATCATGTCTTACTTTTTTTCTTAACAACTCTAAGACAGAGGAGCAAGGGCTAGGCAAATGAGGATAAGAGATTTGCCCAAGGTCACACAGCTAGAAGCATCAGAGACAGATTTGAACTCAGGACTTCCTGACTCCAGGCTTGGGTACTCTATCCACAGAGTCACCTAGCTGCCCCTAAATGCATTTCCTATTTACTCTCTATTAACTTATGCATATACATATTATTTCTCCTGATATAATGTAAGCTCCTTAAAGTCAGAAACTGTTTAATTTTCATCTTTGTATCTATCCATCCAAAGGTTTCTTCAATAAGATACTATGTCTGACTAGCTTTATATCCTTTTGTGAGAGTTACTAGTCTAGGACATTAAATGAATGCTATAGATTTTTAACAAGATGTTTGATTAAGTAATTCATAAAACTCTTGAAAAAATAAGATGAATAGGTTTGGGCTAGATTACACAATTAGATTCAAAACAGACTCGAATAGATGGGGTTTTGTTTGTGTTTTGAAACCCTTATTTTCTCTTAGAATGGATACTATGTATCACTTTCCATCTTAGAATCAGTACTTTATATCTGTTTCAAAGCAGAAGAGCAATAAGGACTAGGCAATGGCAGTTAAGTGACTTGTTCAGGGTCACACAGCTAGGAAGTATCTGAGGGTATATTTGAACCCAGGACCTCCCATCTCCAGCCCTGGCTCTCGGTCCACTGAACCATTCAGTTGCCCCCCTTCAAAGAATATTTTTTTTAATGGTTAAATGTCAACTGGATGGAAGGTCTCCAGGAATGTGTTCTTGGCCCTATGCTATTTTACATTTTTTTATCAATGGCTTGCATAAAGTCAAATGTAGATCCTGGTTATCAAAATTTGCGGGTTTCTTAGACCAGAGGGATAGCTAATGTACTCAGTTACAAAGTCACGATCCAAAAAGACCTTGAAAGATTGGAATGAGGGTTCTTAATCTCTGTTTGGAAACCCTTTTAATTTTCTTACAAATTAGTGAGGATCTCCCAAAGAGTTTTTATTTATGTAGATTATAGTTATTAATTTAATATTTATCATATAAGAAATCACCATAAAAGAAAGTAAAATCATGAAAATAGTTTTGATCTGAAAAGCATCTCAAGACTCCTGGACTACACATTGAGAACTATTGGTCTAGAACATTATGTTGAATCTAAGATGAAACTAATTAGAGAGAAATGTAAAGTCTCCATCCCTTGACTCTGGATTTTCTCTTTTCCTTTTTTTTTCTCTTTAATAAAAACCCTTACCTTCCATCTTAGAGTAAATACTATGTATTGGCTCCAAGGCAGAAGAGTGGTAAGCGCTAGGCAATGGGGGTCAAGTGACTTGCCCAGGGTCACACAGCTGGGAAGTATTTGAGGCCAGATTTGAACCTAGGGTCTAGGCCTGGCTCTCAATACACTGAGCTACCCAGCTGCCCCCTGGATTTTTTCTTTTTGTATGTTAGTTGTCTTTAATTTCTTTGATATGGATATTGGCACTACAAAATTCTCTTAGAGAACTTATAAGTAATGGAGGAAGTTAATATGTATCTTGAACTCTTATTTTACCTTTTTTTTGGACCAATATAGTACTATAATGGACTATTTGTATTTTTAAAATCCCCATGATAATCCATGATCTCCACTCCATCAGCCCCCCCCCTTTTTTAAGTTTTCCCTATTTTTTATTATATGCTTAGTAACCATCATCACCAACAAAAAACATTTGATGCAAAACGTTAATTGTTGCAAACAACAAATGCAAAAAAATATATACAAAACCACAAACTCCTCATTGTTTACAATTTGTCTAAGATATGTAAATTATATATGTTTGCTAATACAAACTCTAATTGGCTTCTGCATCCACTCAACACCATATATGTCTTTCTCCTACCCATGACAGCTCTTCTTTATATGTAGCCTTGCCTTATTAGAGGGCAGAGAGCATCTTACTTTTATGCATCCACAACACTTAGCAGGTACCTGATATATAACAAGTGTTTACTAATTGCTTTATCTGTCATCATAATAATAAGTGATTGTCATTTTCATTTTTTTCATCTTTGCCAATCTGAAGAGTGGGAAGTGGAACCCCAAAGCTGCTTTAATTTGCAGATATCTCATTATTACTAGAAGTTTAGAGCATGTTTTTCCATTTGACCTTCCTGTTCTTTATTTCTCTTGGGCAAGGAAGTCAGAGCTGTACCTGCCATTTTGGACTGCTGTGACCTAGGAGGAAAGAAGATGGTTCCTCTTCTGGTGATGAAGTAGTGAGGGAGGAGTTAGGGTGTCTCAGTCTACCTTCTCTGTGGCTGTTTGCCAATCAGAGATGTCTTGGGATGTCCTGGGGTAGGACTGAGAAAATGAGGTCACAAAGGGGATATAAGACATGCATCAGAGTTCGCTAGCTTTCTTTTGCCCAGCCACTCTCATTTTCCCCAGGACTCTTTTGCCTGGCATTCATTCACATTATGGAGAGAGTCTACTAGCTAGTTTAGATTTTCGTGAGGGGCTGATTAATAAATAATTTATAAATTGAGAAATACTAAATACTGCCCCTTGAGAATTTAGTCATTACTTTCCTAATCTGCTATCTTCTAATTCCACATTCATCCATATCTTCCAAAAGGATAGCCTGAGGCTTTGTCAAATGTGTTGCTCAAATCCAAGTAAATGATACCTCCAGCATTCTTGTGAAAAACCTATAAAGTGAATTGAGAGACAAAGCCACTAGCTCTAATGAGAAATTTAGAACAGGGCAAGTTCATGGTGGCTCAGTCAATCTGTCCATTAATCCATCCAGTCATCCATCCATCCCTCCCATCCATCCATGAGTGACATCATGGCAGAGGAGGCCAGATAGGTATAGCTTCATCTCCTTCATCACTACTTATGTATGTGAAGGTGCTCATATGGGTAGAATCTATATCTTTCTCCAACTCTAAGAAGAAACATTTTTTGGACGAACCTATCAACTCCCTGACATTTTTGTTAGGCCCAGCATATTATGAACATCAATAGAAGAGTGTGAGCTATTCAAAAGCTTACTTTCCTGTCAGTATTCTTGAACCACAGAATTGTGATCCACTATCAAGTTTTGCATTGATACCAGGAATGTGACAGGCCTGAGGAGTTAAAACAAAGACTCGCACTCCCTTGTGCCCTGAAAGATGTCCCTTCCAGCTTTGGCAGGGTTGTCAAGGAGACTACTCAAGAGTTGATGGCTCATTCTGCTGCTACCCTAGTCACACATCCAAGAACTTACCCTGAGGTCTATGGTATAATTCACTGGAAAAAAGCAATTACTATGTGACTCCATAATAATTATTTACTAAGAGAAAAGCTGCCTAGGATTCTTTGTGAGTCTTATTTCTCAACTTTTGAGTAGCATCATTTCTTTGAGGCTCTGTAATTCATTGACCTACCTTTTCAAACCTATGCACTGGAAAGATGGGTTCTCACCATGAGTGAAATGAAGAGTTATTCCCAGGCTGCCATTGGATTCTTTGCCAGAATCTGCTCTCTCCTTTTGTACTTTTCTCCAACTGTCAACAGCTGTGGGCTTGCTGGTGGATTCCCTCCTTGTGCCCCAATTTACTCTTCCTAGTTAGACTGTTGGTATATGCTATAAAAGGAAAGGAACATGAATGGAGGAAAGAGCTTATTTTCTCAGAAGGCTCCTTTTGGGAAGACTTACTGTTATGACCTGAGGATGTTAATCTGAAGCTATAAGGCAGAGGCAATTCCATCACTGTAGTCCAAGCTGCACAAAATTATGGGAGAAAATGTCCACTGTCCTCTATACAGTGAGACACTCTTTAAAAACATAATAAATTAATTTTGTTGGGGGAGGGAAGAGAAAATGAGGGACATCTGGCAAGACCAGTTCTTGATGAATCAGCCATGCTGACTCTGTAATCACTACTCTTTTTCCAAGTATTCACTAATGTCAACGTGGAAATCTAGAGATCCCCAGTTCATTTAGTTTGAAAGTAGAAACTCCAGGTTTTGACCTTGTCACAGGAGAGTTTCACCCTGAGGGAAGGTCCCACATCCACTTCAGGTGGGAGGTAGACCCCATCTGAAGTCAAGTAGCTCTTTTGTCACCAGAAACCTTTCCCAGTATATCACACCCTCCTTCCAAGGATCGAACCGAGGACCTTCAGCTTGGAGACTGATGGGCTACCTCCTGCTAAAGCTGAAGTGGATGTCTATTGTCTGGCAAAGTAGGACCTTCCCTCAGGGGGAAAACTCTCCTGTGACAAGGTCAAAACCTGGGGTTTCTACCTCCCAACTAAATAAACTGGGGATCTCTAGATTCCCACATTGACACTAACGATCTTGGATCTCCTTGTCAGGAGTTTAAGTCCAACTCACTGGTCTTTAGTTTTTAGATTCTACTTTCTCCCCTTTTCTTGGAAAATTAGGACAATATGTTCACTTCTCCAGTTCTATGCCACTTCTTTTGTTCCCCATAATCTTTCAAAGAATACCATTCCATCTTCTAGTTCTCTCAGTGTCCTGGGATGCCATTCTTTAAGGCAACCAGGGACTCTCTTATTAGCACTCAATTTCTCTTGGGTTTCTCCTTAGGGGCCGCTTTTTGCCTTTTCTAGTCCAAGGATTATTCACTCTGTCAACATGGAATCGAGAAACCCCAAACCTGTATGTAGCCTAGTAAGCTCTGATGAACCCCAAGTTTTAGGACTAGATCATAGGTTGGAGACCCCAAAGCTTGTCCTTGTTCCCTGTTCCCATGAGAATCCACCCTGAAGGGAATCCCAGGCTAGCAGTTTCAGACTGAATAATGGACGCTAAAACAATCACTTGAGGTGGATGTTAAGCACAAACCAACTAACTCTTTAGTGCAGTAGGCAGTCTTGTAAGCTGAAGGTCCCAAGTTCCAAAATGAGGGTGTGATATACTGGGAGAGCCTTCTGGAAACAAGAAATCACTTGTCATGAGCTTAGCTTCCACCTCAAGTGGATTGTCTTTACCTTAGACCAGGGGTCCCCAAACTTTTTAGACAGGGGGCCAGTTCACTGTCCCTCAGACCATTGGAGGGTCAGACTATAAAAAACAAAACAAAACTGTGAACAAATCTGTATGTCCCTGTCTGGGACAGCGGAGGCGGCAGTGCTGGCTGTGATGGGCCTGTCACACCTTGCCCATAATCCTTTGCGCAGCGCCTCATTCTCTTTCAGTTATTCTCAGAATATGGCACCACACAAAGGATTATGTCACCGGAAGTAGTACTGTATAAGAGTGAAGCCATGCTTTGCGGTGCCACCACATAGAGTTCTCCTCTCACTGACCATCAATGAAAGAAGTGCCCCTTCAGTAAGTGCAGTGGAGGCTGGATAAATGGCCTCAGGAGGCCTCATGTGGCCTTTTTTTTTTGGGGACCCCTGCCTTAGGGCCCATTATTCAGTCTGAAACTGCTAGCTTGAAATTCCCTTCAGGGTGGATTTTCATGGGAACAGAGAACAAGTACAAACTTTGGGGTCTCCAACATACAAGCTTGTCCTAAAATGTGGGGTTCATCAGATCTTACTAGGCTACAAGTTTGAGGTTTCTAGGTTCCATGTTGACAGCTCCAATGTCACATTCTCTTCCATGAAAAGGTCCACCTAGCTCTCCCTCTTAAATATCCTTGGCTCTATAGTCCCAGGCTAAAGGGCCAGTTAGAGGCCTACAGGCCTAGAGGCCTACAGAGACTACTGTTAAATGGTGCCTCCAGTTAGCCTTGGAGTAAGAGGCTAGTGTTCTTTTTTTGAGATATTAGCAGCACATCATGGTTTCCCCATCTCCATAGAACAAAGAGCCTGTTTTTTGATGGTAAGAATATAGAAATATATGAAGCAATGAAAAATATAACACCAATAGAAAGAAGATATTGTTTTAAAGTACAAAAGTAAATTCTCTGAAGTCAGAACCAATTTTTTATCTGACCTTTGTATCTGTGTGGGTGCCTCAACCTTTTTTTAAAAGTCAGATTTATTTTAAAATCACAGATACATTAAAAAATCAAGTGATTTAATAAACTTATTTAATAAGTACAGATAAAAGGAAAAGTAGGGCTTTTCATAAGGAGAAAGAATGCTTTATTACCATCATTTCCCATAGTCCCTCTTGTCAACATGGAATCTAGGAATCCCAAACTAGTGGCCTAGTAGGATCTGATGAACCCCAAGTTTCAGGACTAGCTTATAGGTTGGAGACCCCAAAGTTGTACTTGTTCCCTTTTCCCTTGGGAATCTACCCTGAAGGGAATCCCAGGCTAGCAGTTTCAGACTGAGTGGGGGACCCTCAGGGGAATGACAATCCTAGTTGAGTGGGACTAAGCACATGCTAAGGACCCTCTGTGTTTTAAGTAGTCTCCCCTATTGTATCCCATCCTTTCGCAAGAAGAACCACACCTGGGCAGAAACCATCCTTAAGTATCCATGGTAAGTAGCCCCTTCTCTTATACTCTAGCCTCTAGTGTAACCATTAAAATGTGGTTTTCCAAGACTATGAATTGCCAAAACTGTAAAGGTTTTGGCCGAACTGTAAAGATAATTTTTAGTGTCTTGATTTAAAATCTAAAATTAAGTGGTCACCATGGAAAAATTCCCAAGTATGAAAATACCCAAGTCAGCTGGATTTTATGGAGATTTTAATTAATACAAATGAAGGAATTAAGGGAAGAGGAGAGAGAGAGAGAGAAAGAGAGAGAGAGAGAAAGAGAGAGAATAGTAGAAAGGGCCTAGGCCAAATGACCTAGACCTGAGCCTAAGGGAGAGCGAATCAGTCTTTATCACTCACCACAAGATCATCTCAAGCAAGCTCCAGTCCTCCACTGAACTCCTGAACTCCTCCACTGAGTTCAATCCTTTTCCTTTTAAAGAAATTTTCTCTTATGTCACCTCCCCTAAATTCTCACATCTACCAATCACAGATAGACACTTTTTCCCAGGACTGCCCATTCTTAGTTCACATCTTCTTTTGATCTCACCTTCTCTGGGTAGATAAAATCTACTGAGTACTTCACACCTCTTTTGTTAAGCTTGCCTTTTGTAAGTTGCTTGACCTTTTAGTGATTAATTTGACCTTTATAGGTAGTTAGCACCTTTTTGTATTAGATCTAAAAATAGACCTAGCTTAAGGTTCTAGCTTTACTATAAGTATGAGTTAGGGACTTTCATTGTTCAATCAGGAGTTTACAACTTTATCTTCCCCTAAGGCACTATCTGAGCAGGGTGGAGTAATTTTAAAAGTTCTCAAGACATTCCTGACCAAGTACCTCCATTGTTACAATAGGGGAATAGCTTAACCAAATCTTCTAAAGTATAGTCTGAGCAATTTTAAGATTCATACTAGCTATGATTCATTTCCCAAGTTGGATTATATCCTGTCAATGTAGTTTTAACACTTCCATTTTCTTTGTAGATATAGTGATGTTAATCATCTTTCCCTGCCCCTGAATTCCCCAAATGGTATATAAGTTCACCAAATTCTTTTGTTCCCTGGAGTCCATCTTGAGCGGTGGCACACCCAGGGGTCAGTGACCAGAGCAACCAGAGTTCAATCCTCGGACTCTGTGCAGTCGTATGTAGTGTGCAGCTCTGTGTTGAAGCCTACTAGTGCTGAACCCCTTTTGCCCTTGGTTAAAGAGTTATTTTGACTATTCAATAATTCTGTGGTTTTTTCTAGTCAACATTCCTCCCAAGTCACTCACTGCACAGGGGCTTACAGATAAAAGCTAATGAGACAAATTCTTCAGAGCATAGACTTCATGGCCCTCTACCACCTGGTTCCTCCTAATCAAACTGCCCTCATTTGTTATTATTCTGTGAAGTGGAAAGTCAGATCTGCTTACTGCTCAAGTCTTCACACATTTCTCCCTTCTGTAATAAATGAAAGTAAAATTATTAAATGTAATATTAATTTTAAAAAAGATTGTGGTCACTGTGTATAAAATTAACTCTCAAGTCAGGAGTCTGTTAGCAGCTCTTAACAATTAATGTTTTCATCAAAATGGAGATAAAGCAAAAAGGAGGAAATATAGAAGGAGTCAGAAAATATTACCTAGCTAAATTCCTAAGCTGAATCAGGAAACCCACCAAAGTCACCCCAAAACCTTAGAGTGCACAGCAGGTACCAGAGCTCCCACTCAAGACCATCTTTCACTGCAGCCCTAACCCAGAGAGAGGGAGGGACCTCCCCTCACACACCACACCTTTTTACTTCTGTCCCCCTCCATCACACAAAATGGGATACAGGGGTAGGACAAATTTAAGGAGTAGTTTCTATCTAAACACTTCGGAAACCTTGCCCTGTAAATATCTTCTCTCTGGGGTTATTCACCCAATATTCCACACTGAAAACTTGGGGGTTACCTTTGATTCTTCCCTCTCCCTCACTTCTCATATCCAAACAGCCAGATAGAATATAATCTCAAAACTCACTTTCTTCTTGGAATCCTTAATTTAGCCCAATGGTAATTAGAGTTCACCCTGTTGTCCAAGAAGACCTGAATTCAAATTCTGCCTCAGACATCTGCTAGCTGTATGACCTAGAGCAAATCTCTTAACCTTTCTCAGACTCAATTTCTTATATTGTTTCTCGTTGTTAAGATAATAAAAATTAGCATTTATATAGCAATTTAAGGCTTACAAAGTGCTTTGCAAATATTATGTCATTTGATCCAGTTAACTTGGAAATAACTAGGAACTACTAAAGTAGTCAGAAAAACCAAGTCTTTAATCAGGAAAGAGATAGTCCAGTATGGGCCACTATCACAGAGCCAAGCACCAAAAACTATACACCCTGGGAAAAAGTCAACACCCTGGGGCTCTGGGAAGAATCCTGGGAGAATGCACCTTGCTAGATGATTTTCCAAAGAACAATAGAACTTGGGGGATTTATATACCATTTGGGGAAATAGAGACAGGGAAGTATGATTGATTGGCATTACCATGGCTACAAGGAAATGAGAGGTCCAGACAGGTTTAAGGGAAAGATCCAGCCCAGGGCTGGGCTACCTGGGAGAGGACTTTTTACAAAGGGAGAAACTACTGGCACAAAAAAAAAAATCAAACATTTGATTAGGTGTACCTTTAGGTCTATTGTTCTGTCTGAAATAGGGGAGTCTGGAACTTCCCTGAGGGTGAGTTCTTTGGGGACAGGGTCAAACTTGGGGTCTCCAGATTTCAGGTTGACAATCCTCACAATAACCCTGGAGGTAGGTTTCTAATTGTTCTCATATTACAAATGAGGAGATGGAGGTAAATAGATTAAGTGACTTGCCCATAGTTACACAGCTATTAAGTAACTGAAGTCAGAATTTGAACTCAGATCTTTCTAACTCCAGGTCAAGCGCTCAGTCCCTTGTGCTACCTCTATACAAAGAACTATAGAGGTGTTATTAATAACCACTCAACTCTAATCATCCCATTTAGTCTAACAGCCCTTGCTACACTTTGGAAATAGTTCTGGACAGCTTAGGTTATATCTAAGCCAATTAACTCAGCATAGTTCTGAAGGAAGCCAAGATGAAGGGATCATTCTTTACTAGCACAGATCAGTTAGTTGCCTTTTAGACAGAGAGGGGAGGAAAGACTGTTCTATAGTCACAAATAAATGTACTCCTAAACCTAAGCCACCATCTCAAAAATGGGTACTGCTGGAAGACTGAGAAGGATCAATTACAAAGCCTAGTCTCCCTTACTTAATTCAATTTAGTTCAACAAACATGTCTTAGGTGACTGTGTGTAGGAATCTATGCCTTGACCTGGATGAAATACAGAGTTTAGATAAGATTCCGGCCTTCTTAGTCTTGGCAACTCATAGTCAAGGTGAGAGAAATGAATACATTTTCACCAACCATAATAGCAGCAACAACTCCTCAAAATGGAAGCTCCCAGGGGGCATGGTATGGCTTTTCTTTTGGGGGGACAGCGCCTGGCATATAGAAAGCACTTCATAAATATTCAGTTAGTCGAATTACTCAAGGTCGAAGAGGTAATAAGCCAGTACTGTAGCCAAGATTCCAACCCAGCTCTTCAGATTCCAAATGCAATGCTTTGTGTCCCAGTATGCCTCGCCTCTTAATTATTCAGACACTCTAAATTCTAGGTATTGTCAAATAATTTATCAGCTGTTCTTTTCTAGTGACTTGTCCTGCCCATAGTGAAATCAGATTAAGAACAGATCCAACTGGCAGCTCCTTCCTATGAGCAAGACCTTGCCAAATGACTGCAGCTTCTTCACTAAAGCAATATCCTTTTAGACACTTAGGCAAGAATGTTCTTATTAACCTGTTCTCTTTACTCAGAAGCTCACCTAATTAAAACCTACCTCATTAAAGGAGCAGCCATCTTAACATTAAGTTAATGAAATTCACAAAGTCTTTCAAAGATAGAAAACTTCAAGGCAATCAACTTGGATTGTGTCTGATCTGTTGGTGAAATTGGAAAAAATAAAATCCTATCTTTTCCCTTTAAACCATTCAAACACATCAGGAGAATTAACTCTTTCACAGACTTTCAGAAGTCTTTTAAACTCATTATGTAGCACCTGCTTTGGAGGGGATTCCCTAAGGGTCATTGGCTTGGACATCAGTCACCCCAAAAGTAGCTCCTTCTGCCCTCAAGAGTTCTAGGTGGGTTTATAAACTCTCATTGATTATCAACCAGTTAATTAGCCTTTAGAATGGGTA